>NW_028142682.1:0-38843 GCF_055691185.1 Crinia signifera
TGGAAGTGGGCGGGTCCAGGCCCCCTTGAGCCCCCTGCCATGCCCAGGGTTGCCCTGGCAACTGTTGCTGGCCCCCAAAGCGGAAGTGGGCGGGTCCAGGCCACCTTAAGCCCCTGCCATACCCAGGGTTGCCCTGGCAATTGTTGCTGGCCCCCAAAGCGGAAGTGGGCGGGTCCAGGCCCCCTTAAAGCCCCCTGCCTGCCCAGGGTTGCCCTGGCAACTGTTGCTGGCCCCCAAAGCGGAAGTGGGCGGGTCCAGGCCCCCTTGAGCCCCCTGCCCTGCCCAGGGTTGCCCTGGCAAGTGTTGCTGGCCCCCAAAGCGGAAGTGGGCGGGTCTAGGCCCCCTTAAGCCCCCTGCCATGCCCAGGGTTGCCCTGGCAAGTGTTGCTGGCTCCCAAAGCGGAAGTGGGCGGGTCTAGGCCCCTTTAAGCCCCCTGCCATGCCCAGGGTTGCCCTGGCAACTGTTGCTGGCCCCCAAAGCGGAAGTGGGCGGGTCCCAGGCCCCCTTCAAGCCCCCTGCCATGCCCAGGGTTGCCCTGACAACTGTTGCTGGCCCCCAAAGCGGAAGTGGGCGGGTCCAGGCCCCCTTCAAGCCCCCTGCCATGCCCAGGGTTGCCCTGGCAACTGTTGCTGGCCCCCAAAGCGGAAGTGGGCGGGTCCAGGCCCCTTGAGCCCCCTGCCATGCCCAGGGTTGCCCTGGCAACTGTTGCTGGCCCCCAAAGCGGAAGTGGGCGGGTCCAGGCCACCTTAAGCCCCCTGCCATGCCCAGGGTTGCCCTGGCAACTGTTGCTGGCCCCCAAAGCGAAGTGGGCGGGTCCAGGCCCCCTTAAAGCCCCCTGCCATGCCCAGGGTTGCCCTGGCAACTGTTGCTGGCCACCAAAGCGGAAGTGGGCGGGTCCAGGCCCCCTTAAGCCCCCTGCCATGCCCAGGGTTGCCCTGGCAACTGTTGCTGGCCCCCAAAGCGGAAGTGGGCGGGTCCAGGACCCCTTAAGCCCCCTGCCATGCCCAGGGTTGCCCTGGCAACTGTTGCTGGACCCCAAAGCGGAAGTGGGCGGGTCCAGGCCCCCTTAAGCCCCCTGCCATGCCCATTGTTGCCCTGGCAACTGTTGCTGGCCCCCAAAGCGAAAGTGGGCGGGTCCAGGACCCTTAAGCCCCCTGCCATGCCCAGAGTTGCCCTGGCAACTGTTGCTGGCCCCCAAAGCGGAAGTGGGCGGGTCCAGGCCCCCTTAAGCACCCTGCCATGCCCAGGGTTGCCCTGGCAACTGTTTCTTGCCCCCAAAGCGGAAGTGGTCGGGTCCAGGCCCCCTTGAGCCCCGTGCCATGCCCAGGGTTGCCCTGGCAACTGTTGCTGGCCCCCAAAGCGAAGTGGGCGGGTCCAGGCCCCCTTAAAGCCCCCTGCCATGCCCAGGGTTGCCCTGGCAACTGTTGCTGGCCCCCAAAGCGGAGTGGGCGGGTCAAGGGCCCCCTTAACCCCCCTGCCATGCCCAGGGTTGCCCTGGCAACTGTTGCTGGCCCCAAAGCGGAAGTGGGCGGTTCCAGGCCCCCTTAAGCCCCCTGAAATGCCCAGGGTTGCCATGGCAACTGTTGCTGGGCCCCCAAAGCGGAAGTGGGCGGGTCCAGGCCCCCTTAAGCCCCCTGCCATGCCCAGGGTTGCCAAGGCAACTGTTGCTGGCCCCCAAAGCGGAAGTGGGCGGGTCCAGGCCCCTTAAGCCCCCTGCCATGCCCAGGGTTTCCCTTGCAACTGTTGCTGGCCCCCAAAGCGGAATTGGGCGGGTCCAGGCCCCCTTAAGCACCCTGCCATGCCCAGGGTTGCCCTGGCAACTGTTGCTGGACCCCAAAACGGAAGTGGGCGGGTCCAGGCCACCTTGAGCCCCCTGCCATGCCCAGGGTTGCCCTGGCAACTGTTGCTGGCCCCCAAAGCGGAAGTGGGCGGGTCCAGGCCCCCTTAAGCCCCTGCCATGCCCAGGGTTGCCCTGGCAACTGTTGCTGGCCCCCAAAGCGGAAGTGGGCGTTTCCAGGCCCCCTTGAGCCCCTGCCATGCCCAGGGTGCCCTGGCAACTGTTTCTGGCCCCCAAAGCGGAAGTGGGCGGGTCCAGGCCCCCTTAAAGCCCCCTGACATGCCCAGGGTTGCCCTGGCAAATGTTGCTGGCCCCCAAAGCGGAAGTGGGCGGGTCTAGGCCCCCTTAAGCCCCCTGCCATGCCCAGGGTTGCACTGCCAAGTGTTGCTGGCCCCCAAAGCGGAAGTGGGCGGGTCCAGGCCCCCTTCAAGCCCCCTGCCATGCCCAGGGTTGCCCTGGCAACTGTTGCTGGCCCCCAAAGCGGAAGTGGGCGGGTCCAGGCCCCCTTCAAGCCCCCTGCCATGCCCAGGGTTGCCCTGCCAACTGTTGCTGGCCCCCAAAGCGGAAGTGGGTGGGTCCAGGCCCCTTCAGCCCCCTGCCATACCCAGGGTTGCCATGGCAACTGTTGCTGGCCCCCAAAGCGGAAGTGGGCGGGTCCAGGCCCCCTTAAGCCCCCTGCCATGCCCAGGGTTGCCAAGGCAACTGTTGCTGGCCCCCAAAGCGGAAGTGGGCGGGTCCAGGCCCCCTTAACCCCCCTGCCATGCCCAGGGTTGCCCTGGCAACTGTTGCTGGCCCCCAAAGCGGAAGTGGGCGGTTCCAGGCCCCCTTAAGCCCCCTGAAATGCCCAGGGTTGCCATGGCAACTGTTGCTGGCCCCCAAAGCGGAAGTGGGCGGGTCCAGGCCCCCTTAAGCCCCCTGCCATGCCCAGGGTTGCCAAGGCAACTGTTGCTGGCCCCCAAAGCGGAAGTGGGCGGGTCCAGGCCCCCTTAAGCCCCCTGCCATGCCCAGGGTTGCCCTTGCAACTGTTGCTGGCCCCCAAAGCGGAAGTGGGCGGGTCCAGGCCCCCTTAAGCACCCTGCCATGCCCAGGGTTGCCTGGCAACTGTTGCTGGACCCCAAAACGGAAGTGGGCGGGTCCAGGCCACCTTGAGCCCCCTGCCATGCCCAGGGTTGCCCTGGCAACTGTTGCTGGCCCCCAAAGCGGAAGTGGGCGGGTCCAGGCCCCCTTAAGCCCCCTGCCATGCCCAGGGTTGCCCTGGCAACTGTTGCTGGCCCCCAAAGCGGAAGTGGGCGGGTCCAGGCCCCCGTGAGCCCCCTGCCATGCCCAGGGTTGCCCTGGCAACTGTTGCTGGCCCCCAAAGCGGAAGTGGGCGGGTCCAGGCCCCCTTGAGCCCTCTGCCATGCCCTGGGTTGCCCTGGCAACTGTTGCTGGCCCCCAAAGCGGAAGTGGGCGGGTCCAGGCCCCCTTAAAGCACCCTGCCATGCCCAGGGTTGCCGTGGCAACTGTTGCTGGCCCCCAAAGCGGAAGTGGGCGGGTCCAGGCCCCCTTGAGCCCCCTGCCATGCCCAGGGTTGCCCTGGCAACTGTTGCTGGCACCCAAAGCGGAAGTGGGCGGGTCCAGGCCCCCTTGAGCTTCCTGCCATGCCCAGGGTTGCCCTGGCAACTGTTGCTGGCCCCCAAAGCGGAAGTGGGCGGGTCCAGGCCCCCTTTAAGCCCCCTGCCATGCCCAGGGTTGCCCTGGCAACTGTTGCTGGCCCCCAAAGCGGAAGTGGGCGGGTCCAGGCCCCCGTCAAGACCCCTGCCATGCCCAGGGTTGCCCTGTCAACTGTTGCTGGCCCCCAAAGCGGAAGTGGGCGGGTCCAGGCCCCCTTGAGCCCCCTGCCATGCCCAGGGTTGCCCTGGCAACTGTTGCTGGCCCCCAAAGCGGAATTGGGTGGGTCCAGGCCCCCTTAAGCCCCCTGCCATGCCCAGGGTTGCCCTGGCAACTGTTGCTGGCCCCCAAAGCGGAAGTGGGCGGGTCCAGGCCCCCTTAAAGCCCCCTGCCATGCCCAGGGTTGCCCTGGCAACTGTTGCTGGCCCCCAAAGTGGAAGTGGGCGGGTCCATGCCCCCTTAAGCCCCCTGCCATGCCCAGGGTTGCCCTGGCAACTGTTGCTGGCCCCCAAAGCGGAAGTGGGCGGGTCCAGGCCCCCTTAAGCCCCCTGCCATGCCCAGGGTTGCCCTGGCAACTGTTGCTGGCCCCCAAAGCGGAAGTGGGCGGGTCCAGGCCCCCTTAAGCCCCCTGCCATGCCCAGGGTTGCCCTGGCAACTGTTGCTGGCCCCCAAAGCGGAAGTGGGCGGGTCCAGGCCCCCGTGAGCCCCCTGCCATGCCCAGGGTTGCCCTGGCAACTGTTGCTGGCCCCCAAAGCGGAAGTGGGCGGGTCCAGGCCCCCTTGAGCCCTCTGCCATGCCCTGGGTTGCCCTGGCAACTGTTGCTGGCCCCCAAAGCGGAAGTGGGCGGGTCCAGGCCCCCTTAAAGCACCCTGCCATGCCCAGGGTTGCCGTGGCAACTGTTGCTGGCCCCCAAAGCGGAAGTGGGCGGGTCCAGGCCCCCTTGAGCCCCCTGCCATGCCCAGGGTTGCCCTGGCAACTGTTGCTGGCACCCAAAGCGGAATTGGGTGGGTCCAGGCCCCCTTAAGCCCCCTGCCATGCCCAGGGTTGCCCTGGCAACTGTTGCTGGCCCCCAAAGCGGAAGTGGGCGGGTCCAGGCCCCCTTAAGCCCCCTGCCATGCCCAGGGTTGCCCTGGCAACTGTTGCTGGCCCCCAAAGCGGAAGTGGGCGGGTCCAGGCCCCCTTAAGCCCCCTGCCATGCCCAGGGTTGCCCTGGCAACTGTTGCTGGCCCCCAAAGCGGAAGTGGGCGGGTCCAGGCCCCCTTGAGCCCCCTGCCATGCCCAGGGTTGCCCTGGCAACTGTTGCTGGCCCCCAAAGCGGAAGTGGGCGGGTCCAGGCCCCCTTTAAGCCCCCTGCCATGCCCAGGGTTGCCCTGGCAACTGTTGCTGGCCCCCAAAGCGGAAGTGGGCGGGTCCAGGCCACCTTCAAGCCCCCTGCCATGCCCAGGGTTGCCCTGGCAACTGTTGCTGGCCCCCAAAGCGGAAGTGGGCGGGTCCAGGCCCCCTTGAGCCCCCTGCCATGCCCAATGTTGCCCTGGCAACTGTTGCTAGCCCCAAAGCGGAAGTGGGCGGGTCCAGGCCCCCTTCAAGCCCCCTGCCATGCCCAGGGTTGCCCTGGCAACTGTTGCTGGCCCCCAAAGCGGAAGTGGGCGGGTCCAGGCCCCCTTAAGCCCCCTGCCATGCCCAGGGTTGCCCTGGCAACTGTTGCTGGCCCCCAAAGCGGAAGTGGGCGGGTCCAGGCCCCCTTAAAGCCCCCTGCCATGCCCAGGGTTGCCCTGGCAACTGTTGCTGGCCACCAAAGCGGAAGTGGGCGGGTCCAGGCCCCCTTAAGCCCCCTGCCATGCCCAGGGTTGCCCTGGCAACTGTTGCTGGCCCCCAAAGCGGAAGTGGGCGGGTCCAGGACCCCTTAAGCCCCCTGCCATGCCCAGTGTTGCCCTGGCAACTGTTGCTGGCCCCCAAAGCGAAAGTGGGCGGGTCCAGGACCCCTTAAGCCCCCTGCCATGCCCAGGGTTGCCCTGGCAACTGTTGCTGGCCCCCAAAGCGGAAGTGGGCGGGTCCAGGCCCCCTTAAGCACCCTGCCATGCCCAGGGTTGCCCTGGCAACTGTTTCTTGCCCCCAAAGCGGAAGTGGTCGGGTCCAGGCCCCCTTGAGCCCCGTGCCATGCCCAGGGTTGCCCTGGCAACTGTTGCTGGCCCCCAAAGCGGAAGTGGGCGGGTCCAGGCCCCCTTAAAGCCCCCTGCCATGCCCAGGGTTGCCCTGGCAACTGTTGCTGGCCCCCAAAGCGGAAGTGGGCGGGTCCAGGCCCCCTTAACCCCCCTGCCATGCCCAGGGTTGCCCTGGCAACTGTTGCTGGCCCCCAAAGCGGAAGTGGGCGGGTCCAGGCCCCCTTGAGCCCCCTGCCATGCCCAGGGTTGCCCTGGCAACTGTTGCTGGCACCCAAAGCGGAAGTGGGCGGGTCCAGGCCCCCTTGAGCTTCCTGCCATGCCCAGGGTTGCCCTGGCAACTGTTGCTGGCCCCCAAAGCGGAAGTGGGCGGGTCCAGGCCCCCTTTAAGCCCCCTGCCATGCCCAGGGTTGCCCTGGCAACTGTTGCTGGCCCCCAAAGCGGAAGTGGGCGGGTCCAGGCCCCCGTCAAGACCCCTGCCATGCCCAGGGTTGCCCTGTCAACTGTTGCTGGCCCCCAAAGCGGAAGTGGGCGGGTCCAGGCCCCCTTGAGCCCCCTGCCATGCCCAGGGTTGCCCTGGCAACTGTTGCTGGCACCCAAAGCGGAATTGGGTGGGTCCAGGCCCCCTTAAGCCCCCTGCCATGCCCAGGGTTGCCCTGGCAACTGTTGCTGGCCCCCAAAGCGGAAGTGGGCGGGTCCAGGCCCCCTTAAGCCCCCTGCCATGCCCAGGGTTGCCCTGGCAACTGTTGCTGGCCCCCAAAGCGGAAGTGGGCGGGTCCAGGCCCCCTTAAGACCCCTGCCATGCCCAGGGTTGCCCTGGCAACTGTTGCTGGCCCCCAAAGCGGAAGTGGGCGGGTCCAGGCCCCCTTGAGCCCCCTGCCATGCCCAGGGTTGCCCTGGCAACTGTTGCTGGCCCCCAAAGCGGAAGTGGGCGGGTCCAGGCCCCCTTGAGCCCCCTGCCATGCCCAGGGTTGCCCTGGCAACTGTTGCTGGCCCCCAAAGCGGAAGTGGGCGGGTCCAGGCCCCCTTTAAGCCCCCTGCCATGCCCAGGGTTGCCCTGGCAACTGTTGCTGGCCCCCAAAGCGGAAGTGGGCGGGTCCAGGCCACCTTCAAGCCCCCTGCCATGCCCAGGGTTGCCCTGGCAACTGTTGCTGGCCCCCAAAGCGGAAGTGGGCGGGTCCAGGCCCCCTTGAGCCCCCTGCCATGCCCAATGTTGCCCTGGCAACTGTTGCTAGCCCCAAAGCGGAAGTGGGCGGGTCCAGGCCCCCTTCAAGCCCCCTGCCATGCCCAGGGTTGCCCTGGCAACTGTTGCTGGCCCCCAAAGCGGAAGTGGGCGGGTCCAGGCCCCCTTAAGCCCCCTGCCATGCCCAGGGTTGCCCTGGCAACTGTTGCTGGCCCCCAAAGCGGAAGTGGGCGGGTCCAGGCCCCCTTAAAGCCCCCTGCCATGCCCAGGGTTGCCCTGGCAACTGTTGCTTGGCCCCCAAAGCGGAAGTGGGCGGGTCCAGGCCCCCTTAAGCCCCCTGCCATGCCCAGGGTTGCCCTGGCAACTGTTGCTGGCCCCCAAAGCGGAAGTGGGCGGGTCCAGGCCCCCTTGAGCCCCCTGCCATGCCCAGGGTTGCCCTGGCAACTGTTGCTGGCCCCCAAAGCGGTAGTGGGCGGGTCCAGGCCCCCTTTAAGCCCCCTGCCATGCCCAGGGTTGCCCTGGCAACTGTTGCTGGCCCCCAAAGCGGAAGTGGGCGGGTCCAGGCCCCCTTAAGCCCCCTGCCATGCCCAGGGTTGCCCTGGCAACTGTTGCTGGCCCCCAAAGCGGAAGTGGGCGGGTCCAGGCCCCCTTAAAGCCCCCTGCCATGCCCAGGGTTGCCCTGGCAACTGTTGCTGGCCACCAAAGCGGAAGTGGGCGGGTCCAGGCCCCCTTAAGCCCCCTGCCATGCCCAGGGTTGCCCTGGCAACTGTTGCTGGCCCCCAAAGCGGAAGTGGGCGGGTCCAGGACCCCTTAAGCCCCCTGCCATGCCCAGTGTTGCCCTGGCAACTGTTGCTGGCCCCCAAAGCGAAAGTGGGCGGGTCCAGGACCCCTTAAGCCCCCTGCCATGCCCAGGGTTGCCCTGGCAACTGTTGCTGGCCCCCAAAGCGGAAGTGGGCGGGTCCAGGCCCCCTTAAGCACCCTGCCATGCCCAGGGTTGCCCTGGCAACTGTTTCTTGCCCCCAAAGCGGAAGTGGTCGGGTCCAGGCCCCCTTGAGCCCCGTGCCATGCCCAGGGTTGCCCTGGCAACTGTTGCTGGCCCCCAAAGCGGAAGTGGGCGGGTCCAGGCCCCCTTAAAGCCCCCTGCCATGCCCAGGGTTGCCCTGGCAACTGTTGCTGGCCCCCAAAGCGGAAGTGGGCGGGTCCAGGCCCCCTTAACCCCCCTGCCATGCCCAGGGTTGCCCTGGCAACTTTTGCTGGCCCCCAAAGCGGAAGTGGGCGGTTCCAGGCCCCCTTAAGCCCCCTGAAATGCCCAGGGTTGCCATGGCAACTGTTGCTGGCCCCCAAAGCGGAAGTGGGCGGGTCCAGGCCCCCTTAAGCCCCCTGCCATGCCCAGGGTTGCCAAGGCAACTGTTGCTGGCCCCCAAAGCGGAAGTGGGCGGGTCCAGGCCCCCTTAAGCCCCCTGCCATGCCCAGGGTTGCCCTTGCAACTGTTGCTGGCCCCCAAAGCGGAAGTGGGCGGGTCCAGGCCCCCTTAAGCACCCTGCCATGCCCAGGGTTGCCCTGGCAACTGTTGCTGGACCCCAAAACGGAAGTGGGCGGGTCCAGGCCACCTTGAGCCCCCTGCCATGCCCAGGGTTGCCCTGGCAACTGTTGCTGACCCCCAAAGCGGAAGTGGGCGGGTCCAGGCCCCCTTGAGCCCCCTGCCCTGCCCAGGGTTGCCCTGGCAAGTGTTGCTGGCCCCCAAAGCGGAAGTGGGCGGGTCGAGGCCCCCTTAAGCCCCCTGCCATGCCCAGGGTTGCCCTGGCAAGTGTTGCTGGCTCCCAAAGCGGAAGTGGGCGGGTCTAGGCCCCTTTAAGCCCCCTGCCATGCCCAGGGTTGCCCTGGCAACTGTTGCTGGCCCCCAAAGCGGAAGTGGGCGGGTCCAGGCCCCCTTCAAGCCCCCTGCCATGCCCAGGGTTGCCCTGACAACTGTTGCTGGCCCCCAAAGCGGAAGTGGGCGGGTCCAGGCCCCCTTCAAGCCCCCTGCCATGCCCAGGGTTGCCCTGGCAACTGTTGCTGGCCCCCAAAGCGGAAGTGGGCGGGTCCAGGCCCCCTTGAGCCCCCTGCCATGCCCAGGGTTGCCCTGGCAACTGTTGCTGGCCCCCAAAGCGGAAGTGGGCGGGTCCAGGCCCCCTTAAGCCCCCTGCCATGCCCAGGGTTGCCAAGGCAACTGTTGCTGGCCCCCAAAGCGGAAGTGGGCGGGTCCAGGCCCCCTTTAAGCCCCCTGCCATGCCCAGGGTTGCCCTGGCAACTGTTGCTGGCCCCCAAAGCGGAAGTGGGCGGGTCCAGGCCACCTTCAAGCCCCCTGCCATGCCCAGGGTTGCCCTGGCAACTGTTGCTGGCCCCCAAAGCGGAAGTGGGCGGGTCCAGGCCCCCTTGAGCCCCCTGCCATGCCCAGTGTTGCCCTGGCAACTGTTGCTAGCCCCAAAGCGGAAGTGGGCGGGTCCAGGCCCCCTTCAAGCCCCCTGCCATGCCCAGGGTTGCCCTGGCAACTGTTGCTGGCCCCCAAAGCGGAAGTGGGCGGGTCCAGGCCACCTTAAGCCCCCTGCCATGCCCAGGGTTGCCCTGGCAACTGTTGCTGGCCCGCAAAGCGGAAGTGGGCGGGTCCAGGCCCCCTTAAAGCCCCCTGCCATGCCCAGGGTTGCCCTGGCAACTGTTGCTGGCCACCAAAGCGGAAGTGGGCGGGTCCAGGCCCCCTTAAGCCCCCTGCCATGCCCAGGGTTGCCCTGGCAACTGTTGCTGGCCCCCAAAGCGGAAGTGAGCGGGTCCAGGACCCCTTAAGCCCCCTGCCATGCCCAGGGTTGCCCTGGCAACTGTTGCTGGACCCCAAAGCGGAAGTGGGCGGGTCCAGGCCCCCTTAAGCCCCCTGCCATGCCCAGTGTTGCCCTGGCAACTGTTGCTGGCCCCCAAAGCGAAAGTGGGCGGGTCCAGGACCCCTTAAGCCCCCTGCCATGCCCAGGGTTGCCCTGGCAACTGTTGCTGGCCCCCAAAGCGGAAGTGGGCGGGTCCAGGCCCCCTTAAGCACCCTGCCATGCCCAGGGTTGCCCTGGCAACTGTTTCTTGCCCCCAAAGCGGAAGTGGTCGGGTCCAGGCCCCCTTGAGCCCCGTGCCATGCCCAGGGTTGCCCTGGCAACTGTTGCTGGCCCCCAAAGCGGAAGTGGGCGGGTCCAGGCCCCCTTAAAGCCCCCTGCCATGCCCAGGGTTGCCCTGGCAACTGTTGCTGGCCCCCAAAGCGGAAGTGGGCGGGTCCAGGCCCCCTTAACCCCCCTGCCATGCCCAGGGTTGCCCTGGCAACTGTTGCTGGCCCCCAAAGCGGAAGTGGGCGGTTCCAGGCCCCCTTAAGCCCCCTGAAATGCCCAGGGTTGCCATGGCAACTGTTGCTGGGCCCCAAAGCGGAAGTGGGCGGGTCCAGGCCCCCTTAAGCCCCCTGCCATGCCCAGGGTTGCCAAGGCAACTGTTGCTGGCCCCCAAAGCGGAAGTGGGCGGGTCCAGGCCCCCTTCAGCCCCCTGCCATGCCCAGGGTTGCCCTTGCAACTGTTGCTGGCCCCCAAAGCGGAAGTGGGCGGGTCCAGGCCCCCTTAAGCACCCTGCCATGCCCAGGGTTGCCCTGGCAACTGTTGCTGGACCCCAAAACGGAAGTGGGCGGGTCCAGGCCACCTTGAGCCCCCTGCCATGCCCAGGGTTGCCCTGGCAACTGTTGCTGGCCCCCAAAGCGGAAGTGGGCGGGTCCAGGCTCCCTTCAAGCCCCCTGCCATGCCCAGGGTTGCCCTGGCAACTGTTGCTGGCCCCCAAAGCGGAAGTGGGCGGGTCCAGGCCACCTTCAAGCCCCCTGCCATGCCCAGGGTTGCCCTGGCAACTGTTGCTGGCCCCAAAAGCGGAAGTGGGCGGGTCCAGGCCCCCTTGAGCCCCCTGCCATGCCCAGTGTTGCCCTGGCAACTGTTGCTAGCCCCAAAGCGGAAGTGGGCGGGTCCAGGCCCCCTTCAAGCCCCCTGCCATGCCCAGGGTTGCCCTGGCAACTGTTGCTGGCCCCCAAAGTGGAAGTGGGCGGGTCCAGGCCACCTTAAGCCCCCTGCCATGCCCAGGGTTGCCCTGGCAACTGTTGCTGGCCCCCAAAGCGGAAGTGGGCGGGTCCAGGCCCCCTTGAGCCCCCTGCCATGCCCAGGGTTGCCCTGGCAACTGTTGCTGGACCCCAAAACGGAAGTGGACGGGTCCAGGCCACCTTGAGCCCCCTGCCATGCCCAGGGTTGCCCTGGCAACTGTTGCTGGCCCCCAAAGCGGAAGTGGGCGGGTCCAGGCCCCCTTAAGCCCCCTGCCATGCCCAGGGTTGCCCTGGCAACTGTTGCTGGCCCCCAAAGCGGAAGTGGGCGGGTCCAGGCCCCCTTGAGCCCCCTGCCATGCCCAGGGTTGCCCTGGCAACTGTTTCTGGCCCCCAAAGCGGAAGTGGGCGGGTCCAGGCCCCCTTAAAGCCCCCTGACATGCCCAGGGTTGCCCTGGCAAATGTTGCTGACCCCCAAAGCGGAAGTGGGCGGGTCTAGGCCCCCTTAAGCCCCCTGCCATGCCCAGGGTTGCACTGCCAAGTGTTGCTGGCCCCCAAAGCGGAAGTGGGCGGGTCCAGGCCCCCTTCAAGCCCCCTGCCATGCCCAGGGTTGCCCTGGCAACTGTTGCTGGCCCCCAAAGCGGAAGTGGGCGGGTCCAGGCCCCCTTCAAGCCCCCTGCCATGCCCAGGGTTGCCCTGCCAACTGTTGCTGGCCCCCAAAGCGGAAGTGGGTGGGTCCAGGCCCCCTTCAGCCCCCTGCCATACCCAGGGTTGCCCTGGCAATTGTTGCTGGCCCCCAAAGCGGAAGTGGGCGGGTCCAGGCCCCCTTAAAGCCCCCTGCCCTGCCCAGGGTTGCCCTGGCAACTGTTGCTGGCCCCCAAAGCGGAAGGGGGCGGGTCCAGGCCCCCTTGAGCCCCCTGCCCTGCCCAGGGTTGCCCTGGCAAGTGTTGCTGGCCCCCAAAGCGGAAGTGGGCGGGTCTAGGCCCCCTTAAGCCCCCTGCCATGCCCAGGGTTGCCCTGGCAAGTGTTGCTGGCTCCCAAAGCGGAAGTGGGCGGGTCTAGGCCCCTTTAAGCCCCCTGCCATGCCCAGGGTTGCCCTGGCAACTGTTGCTGGCCCCCAAAGCGGAAGTGGGCGGGTCCAGGCCCCCTTCAAGCCCCCTGCCATGCCCAGGGTTGCCCTGACAACTGTTGCTGGCCCCCAAAGCGGAAGTGGGCGGGTCCAGGCCCCCTTCAAGCCCCCTGCCATGCCCAGGGTTGCCCTGGCAACTGTTGCTGGCCCCCAAAGCGGAAGTGGGCGGGTCCAGGCCCCCTTGAGCCCCCTGCCATGCCCAGGGTTGCCAAGGCAACTGTTGCTGGCCCCCAAAGCGGAAGTGGGCGGGTCCAGGCCCCCTTAAGCCCCCTGCCATGCCCAGGGTTGCCCTTGCAACTGTTGCTGGCCCCCAAAGCGGAAGTGGGCGGGTCCAGGCCCCCTTAAGCACCCTGCCATGCCCAGGGTTGCCCTGGCAACTGTTGCTGGACCCCAAAACGGAAGTGGGCGGGTCCAGGCCACCTTGAGCCCCCTGCCATGCCCAGGGTTGCCCTGGCAACTGTTGCTGGCCCCCAAAGCGGAAGTGGGCGGGTCCAGGCCCCCTTAAGCCCCCTGCCATGCCCAGGGTTGCCCTGGCAACTGTTTCTGGCCCCCAAAGCGGAAGTGGGCGGGTCCAGGCCCCCTTAAAGCCCCCTGCCATGCCCAGGGTTGCCCTGGCAAATGTTGCTGGCCCCCAAAGCGGAAGTGGGCGGGTCTAGGCCCCCTTAAGCCCCCTGCCATGCCCAGGGTTGCACTGCCAAGTGTTGCTGGCCCCCAAAGCGGAAGTGGGCGGGTCCAGGCCCCCTTCAAGCCCCCTGCCATGCCCAGGGTTGCCCTGGCAACTGTTGCTGGCCCCCAAAGCGGAAGTGGGCGGGTCCAGGCCCCCTTCAAGCCCCCTGCCATGCCCAGGGTTGCCCTGCCAACTGTTGCTGGCCCCCAAAGCGGAAGTGGGCGGGTCCAGGCCCCCTTCAGCCCCCTGCCATACCCAGGGTTGCCCTGGCAATTGTTGCTGGTCCCCCAAAGCGGAAGTGGGTGGGTCCAGGCCCCCTTAAAGCCCCCTACCCTGCCCAGGGTTGCCCTGGCAACTGTTGCTGGCCCCCAAAGCGGAAGTGGGCGGGTCCAGGCCCCCTTGAGCCCCCTGCCCTGCCCAGGGTTGCCCTGGCAACTGTTGCTGGCCCCCAAAGCGGAAGTGGGCGGGTCTAGGCCCCCTTAAGCCCCCTGCCATGCCCAGGGTTGCCCTGGCAAGTGTTGCTGGCTCCCAAAGCGGAAGTGGGCGGGTCTAGGCCCCTTTAAGCCCCCTGCCATGCCCAGGGTTGCCCTGGCAACTGTTGCTGGCCCCCAAAGCGGAAGTGGGCGGGTCCAGGCCCCCTTCAAGCCCCCTGCCATGCCCAGGGTTGCCCTGACAACTGTTGCTGGCCCCCAAAGCGGAAGTGGGCGGGTCCAGGCCCCCTTCAAGCCCCCTGCCATGCCAAGGGTTGCCCTGGCAACTGTTGCTGGCCCCCAAAGCGGAAGTGGGCGGGTCCAGGCCCCCTTGAGCCCCCTGCCATGCCCAGGGTTGCCCTGGCAACTGTTGCTGGCCCCCAAAGCGGAAGTGGGCGGGTCCAGGCCACCTTAAGCCCCCTGCCATGCCCAGGGTTGCCCTGGCAACTGTTGCTGGCCCCCAAAGCGGAAGTGGGCGGGTCCAGGCCCCCTTAAAGCCCCCTGCCATGCCCAGGGTTGCCCTGGCAACTGTTGCTGGCCACCAAAGCGGAAGTGGGCGGGTCCAGGCCCCCTTAAGCCCCCTGCCATGCCCAGGGTTGCCCTGGCAACTGTTGCTGGCCCCCAAAGCGGAAGTGGGCGGGTCCAGGACCCCTTAAGCCCCCTGCCATGCCCAGGGTTGCCCTGGCAACTGTTGCTGGACCCCAAAGCGGAAGTGGGCGGGTCCAGGCCCCCTTAAGCCCCCTGCCATGCCCAGTGTTGCCCTGGCAACTGTTGCTGGCCCCCAAAGCGAAAGTGGGCGGGTCCAGGACCCCTTAAGCCCCCTGCCATGCCCAGGGTTGCCCTGGCAACTGTTGCTGGCCCCCAAAGCGGAAGTGGGCGGGTCCAGGCCCCCTTAAGCACCCTGCCATGCCCAGGGTTGCCCTGGCAACTGTTTCTTGCCCCCAAAGCGGAAGTGGTCGGGTCCAGGCCCCCTTGAGCCCCGTGCCATGCCCAGGGTTGCCCTGGCAACTGTTGCTGGCCCCCAAAGCGGAAGTGGGCGGGTCCAGGCCCCCTTAAAGCCCCCTGCCATGCCCAGGGTTGCCCTGGCAACTGTTGCTGGCCCCCAAAGCGGAAGTGGGCGGGTCCAGGCCCCCTTAACCCCCCTGCCATGCCCAGGGTTGCCCTGGCAACTGTTGCTGGCCCCCAAAGCGGAAGTGGGCGGTTCCAGGCCCCCTTAAGCCCCCTGAAATGCCCAGGGTTGCCATGGCAACTGTTGCTGGGCCCCAAAGCGGAAGTGGGCGGGTCCAGGCCCCCTTAAGCCCCCTGCCATGCCCAGGGTTGCCAAGGCAACTGTTGCTGGCCCCCAAAGCGGAAGTGGGCGGGTCCAGGCCCCCTTAAGCCCCCTGCCATGCCCAGGGTTGCCCTTGCAACTGTTGCTGGCCCCCAAAGCGGAAGTGGGCGGGTCCAGGCCCCCTTAAGCACCCTGCCATGCCCAGGGTTGCCCTGGCAACTGTTGCTGGACCCCAAAACGGAAGTGGGCGGGTCCAGGCCACCTTGAGCCCCCTGCCATGCCCAGGGTTGCCCTGGCAACTGTTGCTGGCCCCCAAAGCGGAAGTGGGCGGGTCCAGGCCCCCTTCAAGCCCCCTGCCATGCCCAGGGTTGCCCTGGCAACTGTTGCTGGCCCCCAAAGCGGAAGTGGGCGGGTCCAGGCCACCTTCAAGCCCCCTGCCATGCCCAGGGTTGCCCTGGCAACTGTTGCTGGCCCCCAAAGCGGAAGTGGGCGGGTCCAGGCCCCCTTGAGCCCCCTGCCATGCCCAGTGTTGCCCTGGCAACTGTTGCTAGCCCCAAAGCGGAAGTGGGCGGGTCCAGGCCCCCTTCAAGCCCCCTGCCATGCCCAGGGTTGCCCTGGCAACTGTTGCTGGCCCCCAAAGCGGAAGTGGGCGGGTCCAGGCCACCTTAAGCCCCCTGCCATGCCCAGGGTTGCCCTGGCAACTGTTGCTGGCCCCCAAAGCGGAAGTGGGCGGGTCCAGGCCCCCTTAAAGCCCCCTGCCATGCCCAGGGTTGCCCTGGCAACTGTTGCTGGCCACCAAAGCGGAAGTGGGCGGGTCCAGGCCCCCTTAAGCCCCCTGCCATGCCCAGGGTTGCCCTGGCAACTGTTGCTGGCCCCCAAAGCGGAAGTGGGCGGGTCCAGGCCCCCTTCAAGCCCCCTGCCATGCCCAGGGTTGCCCTGACAACTGTTGCTGGCCCCCAAAGCGGAAGTGGGCGGGTCCAGGCCCCCTTCAAGCCCCCTGCCATGCCCAGGGTTGCCCTGGCAACTGTTGCTGGCCCCCAAAGCGGAAGTGGGCGGGTCCAGGCCCCCTTGAGCCCCCTGCCATGCCCAGGGTTGCCCTGGCAACTGTTGCTGGCCCCCAAAGCTAAAGTGGGCGGGTCCAGGCCCCCTTAAGCCCCCTGCCATGCCCAGGGTTGCCAAGGCAACTGTTGCTGGCCCCCAAAGCGGAAGTGGGCGGGTCCAGGCCCCCTTTAAGCCCCCTGCCATGCCCAGGGTTGCCCTGGCAACTGTTGCTGGCCCCCAAAGCGGAAGTGGGCGGGTCCAGGCCACCTTCAAGCCCCCTGCCATGCCCAGGGTTGCCCTGGCAACTGTTGCTGGCCCCCAAAGCGGAAGTGGGCGGGTCCAGGCCCCCTTGAGCCCCCTGCCATGCCCAGTGTTGCCCTGGCAACTGTTGCTAGCCCCAAAGCGGAAGTGGGCGGGTCCAGGCCCCCTTCAAGCCCCCTGCCATGCCCAGGGTTGCCCTGGCAACTGTTGCTGGCCCCCAAAGCGGAAGTGGGCGGGTCCAGGCCACCTTAAGCCCCCTGCCATGCCCAGGGTTGCCCTGGCAACTGTTGCTGGCCCCCAAAGCGGAAGTGGGCGGGTCCAGGCCCCCTTAAAGCCCCCTGCCATGCCCAGGGTTGCCCTGGCAACTGTTGCTGGCCACCAAAGCGGAAGTGGGCGGGTCCAGGCCCCCTTAAGCCCCCTGCCATGCCCAGGGTTGCCCTGGCAACTGTTGCTGGCCCCCAAAGCGGAAGTGGGCGGGTCCAGGACCCCTTAAGCCCCCTGCCATGCCCAGGGTTGCCCTGGCAACTGTTGCTGGACCCCAAAGCGGAAGTGGGCGGGTCCAGGCCCCCTTAAGCCCCCTGCCATGCCCAGTGTTGCCCTGGCAACTGTTGCTGGCCCCCAAAGCGAAAGTGGGCGGGTCCAGGACCCCTTAAGCCCCCTGCCATGCCCAGGGTTGCCCTGGCAACTGTTGCTGGCCCCCAAAGCGGAAGTGGGCGGGTCCAGGCCCCCTTAAGCACCCTGCCATGCCCAGGGTTGCCCTGGCAACTGTTTCTTGCCCCCAAAGCGGAAGTGGTCGGGTCCAGGCCCCCTTGAGCCCCGTGCCATGCCCAGGGTTGCCCTGGCAACTGTTGCTGGCCCCCAAAGCGGAAGTGGGCGGGTCCAGGCCCCCTTAAAGCCCCCTGCCATGCCCAGGGTTGCCCTGGCAACTGTTGCTGGCCCCCAAAGCGGAAGTGGGCGGGTCCAGGCCCCCTTAACCCCCCTGCCATGCCCAGGGTTGCCCTGGCAACTGTTGCTGGCCCCCAAAGCGGAAGTGGGCGGTTCCAGGCCCCCTTAAGCCCCCTGAAATGCCCAGGGTTGCCATGGCAACTGTTGCTGGGCCCCAAAGCGGAAGTGGGCGGGTCCAGGCCCCCTTAAGCCCCCTGCCATGCCCAGGGTTGCCAAGGCAACTGTTGCTGGCCCCCAAAGCGGAAGTGAGCGGGTCCAGGCCCCCTTAAGCCCCCTGCCATGCCCAGGGTTGCCCTTGCAACTGTTGCTGGCCCCCAAAGCGGAAGTGGGCGGGTCCAGGCCCCCTTAAGCACCCTGCCATGCCCAGGGTTGCCCTGGCAACTGTTGCTGGACCCCAAAACGGAAGTGGGCGGGTCCAGGCCACCTTGAGCCCCCTGCCATGCCCAGGGTTGCCCTGGCAACTGTTGCTGGCCCCCAAAGCGGAAGTGGGCGGGTCCAGGCCCCCTTAAGCCCCCTGCCATGCCCAGGGTTACCCTGGCAACTGTTGCTGGCCCCCAAAGCGGAAGTGGGCGGGTCCAGGCCCCCTTGAGCCCCCTGCCATGCCCAGGGTTGCCCTGGCAACTGTTTCTGGCCCCCAAAGCGGAAGTGGGCGGGTCCAGGCCCCCTTAAAGCCCCCTGACATGCCCAGGGTTGCCCTGGCAAATGTTGCTGGCCCCCAAAGCGGAAGTGGGCGGGTCTAGGCCCCCTTAAGCCCCCTGCCATGCCCAGGGTTGCACTGCCAAGTGTTGCTGGCCCCCAAAGCGGAAGTGGGCGGGTCCAGGCCCCCTTCAAGCCCCCTGCCATGCCCAGGGTTGCCCTGGCAACTGTTGCTGGCCCCCAAAGCGGAAGTGGGCGGGTCCAGGCCCCCTTCAAGCCCCCTGCCATGCCCAGGGTTGCCCTGCCAACTGTTGCTGGCCCCAAAGCGGAAGTGGGTGGGTCCAGGCCCCCTTCAGCCCCCTGCCATACCCAGGGTTGCCCTGGCAATTGTTGCTGGCCCCCAAAGCGGAAGTGGGCGGGTCCAGGCCCCCTTAAAGCCCCCTGCCCTGCCCAGGGTTGCCCTGGCAACTGTTGCTGGCCCCCAAAGCGGAAGTGGGCGGGTCCAGGCCCCCTTGAGCCCCCTGCCCTGCACAGGGTTGCCCTGGCAAGTGTTGCTGGCCCCCAAAGCGGAAGTGGGCGGGTCTAGGCCCCCTTAAGCCCCCTGCCATGCCCAGGGTTGCCCTGGCAAGTGTTGCTGGCTCCCAAAGCGGAAGTGGGCGGGTCTAGGCCCCTTTAAGCCCCCTGCCATGCCCAGGGTTGCCCTGGCAACTGTTGCTGGCCCCCAAAGCGGAAGTGGGCGGGTCCAGGCCCCCTTCAAGCCCCCTGCCATGCCCAGGGTTGCCCTGACAACTGTTGCTGGCCCCCAAAGCGGAAGTGGGCGGGTCCAGGCCCCCTTCAAGCCCCCTGCCATGCCCAGGGTTGCCCTGGCAACTGTTGCTGGCCCCCAAAGCGGAAGTGGGCGGGTCCAGGCCCCCTTGAGCCCCCTGCCATGCCCAGGGTTGCCCTGGCAACTGTTGCTGGCCCCCAAAGCGGAAGTGGGCGGGTCCAGGCCCCCTTAAGCCCCCTGCCATGCCCAGGGTTGCCAAGGCAACTGTTGCTGGCCCCCAAAGCGGAAGTGGGCGGGTCCAGGCCCCCTTAAGCCCCCTGCCATGCCCAGGGTTGCCCTTGCAACTGTTGCTGGCCCCCAAAGCGGAAGTGGGCGGGTCCAGGCCCCCTTAAGCACCCTGCCATGCCCAGGGTTGCCCTGGCAACTGTTGCTGGACCCCAAAACGGAAGTGGGCGGGTCCAGGCCACCTTGAGCCCCCTGCCATGCCCAGGGTTGCCCTGGCAACTGTTGCTGGCCCCCAAAGCGGAAGTGGGCGGGTCCAGGCCCCCTTAAGCCCCCTGCCATGCCCAGGGTTGCCCTGGCAACTGTTGCTGGCCCCCAAAGCGGAAGTGGGCGGGTCCAGGCCCCCTTGAGCCCCCTGCCATGCCCAGGGTTGCCCTGGCAACTGTTTCTGGCCCCCAAAGCGGAAGTGGGCGGGTCCAGGCCCCCTTAAAGCCCCCTGCCATGCCCAGGGTTGCCCTGGCAAATGTTGCTGGCCCCCAAAGCGGAAGTGGGCGGGTCTAGGCCCCCTTAAGCCCCCTGCCATGCCCAGGGTTGCACTGCCAAGTGTTGCTGGCCCCCAAAGCGGAAGTGGGCGGGTCCAGGCCCCCTTCAAGCCCCCTGCCATGCCCAGGGTTGCCCTGGCAACTGTTGCTGGCCCCCAAAGCGGAAGTGGGCGGGTCCAGGCCCCCTTCAAGCCCCCTGCCATGCCCAGGGTTGCCCTGCCAACTGTTGCTGGCCCCCAAAGCGGAAGTGGGCGGGTCCAGGCCCCCTTCAGCCCCCTGCCATACCCAGGGTTGCCCTGGCAATTGTTGCTGGCCCCCAAAGCGGAAGTGGGTGGGTCCAGGCCCCCTTAAAGCCCCCTACCCTGCCCAGGGTTGCCCTGGCAACTGTTGCTGGCCCCCAAAGCGGAAGTGGGCGGGTCTAGGCCCCCTTAAGCCCCCTGCCATGCCCAGGGTTGCCCTGGCAAGTGTTGCTGGCTCCCAAAGCGGAAGTGGGCGGGTCTAGGCCCCTTTAAGCCCCCTGCCATGCCCAGGGTTGCCCTGGCAACTGTTGCTGGCCCCCAAAGCGGAAGTGGGCGGGTCCAGGCCCCCTTCAAGCCCCCTGCCATGCCCAGGGTTGCCCTGACAACTGTTGCTGGCCCCCAAAGCGGAAGTGGGCGGGTCCAGGCCCCCTTCAAGCCCCCTGCCATGCCCAGGGTTGCCCTTGCAACTGTTGCTGGCCCCCAAAGCGGAAGTGGGCGGGTCCAGGCCCCCTTAAGCACCCTGCCATGCCCAGGGTTGCCCTGGCAACTGTTGCTGGACCCCAAAACGGAAGTGGGCGGGTCCAGGCCACCTTGAGCCCCCTGCCATGCCCAGGGTTGCCCTGGCAACTGTTGCTGGCCCCCAAAGCGGAAGTGGGCGGGTCCAGGCCCCCTTAAGCCCCCTGCCATGCCCAGGGTTGCCCTGGCAACTGTTGCTGGCCCCCAAAGCGGAAGTGGGCGGGTCCAGGCCCCCTTGAGCCCCCTGCCATGCCCAGGGTTGCCCTGGCAACTGTTTCTGGCCCCCAAAGCGGAAGTGGGCGGGTCCAGGCCCCCTTAAAGCCCCCTGCCATGCCCAGGGTTGCCCTGGCAAATGTTGCTGGCCCCCAAAGCGGAAGTGGGCGGGTCCAGGCCCCCTTAAGCCACCTGCCATGCCCAGGGTTGCCCTGGCAACTGTTGCTGGCCCCCAAAGCGGAAGTGGGCGGGTCCAGGCCCCCTTCAAGCCCCCTGCCATGCCCAGGGTTGCCCTGGCAAGTGTTGCTGGCCCCCAAAGCGGAAGTGGGCGGATCCAGGCCCCCTTCAGCCCCCTGCCATACCCAGGTTTGCCCTGGCAACTGTTGCTGGCCCCCAAAGCGGAAGTGGGCGGGTCCAGGCCCCCTTGAGCCCTCTGCCATGCCCTGGGTTGCCCTGGCAACTGTTGCTGGCCCCCAAAGCGGAAGTGGGCGGGTCCAGGCCCCCTTAAAGCACCCTGCCATGCCCAGGGTTGCCGTGGCAACTGTTGCTGGCCCCCAAAGCGGAAGTGGGCGGGTCCAGGCCCCCTTTAAGCCCCCTGCCATGCCCAGGGTTGCCCTGGCAACTGTTGCTGGCCCCCAAAGCGGAAGTGGGCGGGTCCAGGCCCCCTTGAGCCCCCTGCCATGCCCAATGTTGCCCTGGCAACTGTTGCTAGCCCCAAAGCGGAAGTGGGCGGGTCCAGGCCCCCTTCAAGCCCCCTGCCATGCCCAGGGTTGCCCTGGCAACTGTTGCTGGCCCCCAAAGCGGAAGTGGGCGGGTCCAGGCCCCCTTAAGCCCCCTGCCATGCCCAGGGTTGCCCTGGCAACTGTTGCTGGCCCCCAAAGCGGAAGTGGGCGGGTCCAGGCCCCCTTAAAGCCCCCGTGCCATGCTCAGGGTTGCCCTGGCAACTGTTGCTGGCCCCCAAAGCGGAAGTGGGCGGGTCCAGGCCCCCTTAAAGCCCCCTGCCATGCCCAGGGTTGCCCTGGCAACTGTTGCTGGCCCCCAAAGCGGAAGTGGGCGGGTCCAGGCCCCCTTAACCCCCCTGCCATGCCCAGGGTTGCCCTGGCAACTGTTGCTGGCCCCCAAAGCGGAAGTGGGCGGTTCCAGGCCCCCTTAAGCCCCCTGAAATGCCCAGGGTTGCCCTGGCAACTGTTGCTGGCCCCCAAAGCGGAAGTGGGCGGGTCCAGGCCCCCTTAAGCCCCCTGCCATGCCCAGGGTTGCCAAGGCAACTGTTGCTGGCCCCCAAAGCGGAAGTGGGCGGGTCCAGGCCCCCTTAAGCCCCCTGCCATGCCCAGGGTTGCCCTTGCAACTGTTGCTGGCCCCCAAAGCGGAAGTTGGCGGGTCCAGGCCCCCTTAAGCACCCTGCCATGCCCAGTGTTGCCCTGGCAACTGTTGCTGGACCCCAAAACGGAAGTGGGCGGGTCCAGGCCACCTTGAGCCCCCTGCCATGCCCAGGGTTGCCCTGGCAACTGTTGCTGGCCCCCAAAGCGGAAGTGGGCGGGTCCAGGCCCCCTTAAGCCCCCTGCCATGCCCAGGGTTGCCCTGGCAACTGTTGCTGGCCCCCAAAGCGGAAGTGGGCGGGTCCAGGCCCCCTTGAGCCCCCTGCCATGCCCAGGGTTGCCCTGGCAACTGTTTCTGGCCCCCAAAGCGGAAGTGGGCGGGTCCAGGCCCCCTTAAAGCCCCCTGACATGCCCAGGGTTGCCCTGGCAAATGTTGCTGGCCCCCAAAGCGGAAGTGGGCGGGTCTAGGCCCCCTTAAGCCCCCTGCCATGCCCAGGGTTGCACTGCCAAGTGTTGCTGGCCCCCAAAGCGGAAGTGGGCGGGTCCAGGCCCCCTTCAAGCCCCCTGCCATGCCCAGGGTTGCCCTGGCAACTGTTGCTGGCCCCCAAAGCGGAAGTGGGCGGGTCCAGGCCCCCTTCAAGCCCCCTGCCATGCCCAGGGTTGCCCTGCCAACTGTTGCTGGCCCCCAAAGCGGAAGTGGGTGGGTCCAGGCCCCCTTAAGCCCCCTGCCATGCCCAGGGTTGCCAAGGCAACTGTTGCTGGCCCCCAAAGCGGAAGTGGGCGGGTCCAGGCCCCCTTAAGCCCCCTGCCATGCCCAGGGTTGCCCTTGCAACTGTTGCTGGCCCCCAAAGCGGAAGTGGGCGGGTCCAGGCCCCCTTAAGCACCCTGCCATGCCCAGGGTTGCCCTGGCAACTGTTGCTGGAGCCCAAAACGGAAGTGGGCGGGTCCAGGCCACCTTGAGCCCCCTGCCATGCCCAGGGTTGCCCTGGCAACTGTTGCTGGCCCCCAAAGCGGAAGTGGGCGGGTCCAGGCCCCCTTAAGCCCCCTGCCATGCCCAGGGTTGCCCTGGCAACTGTTGCTGGCCCCCAAAGCGGAAGTGGGTGGGTCCAGGCCCCCTTCAGCCCCCTGCCATACCCAGGGTTGCCATGGCAACTGTTGCTGGCCCCCAAAGCGGAAGTGGGCGGGTCCAGGCCCCCTTAAGCCCCCTGCCATGCCCAGGGTTGCCAAGGCAACTGTTGCTGGCCCCCAAAGCGGAAGTGGGCGGGTCCAGGCCCCCTTAACCCCCCTGCCATGCCCAGGGTTGCCCTGGCAACTGTTGCTGGCCCCCAAAGCGGAAGTGGGCGGTTCCAGGCCCCCTTAAGCCCCCTGAAATGCCCAGGGTTGCCATGGCAACTGTTGCTGGCCCCCAAAGCGGAAGTGGGCGGGTCCAGGCCCCCTTAAGCCCCCTGCCATGCCCAGGGTTGCCAAGGCAACTGTTGCTGGCCCCCAAAGCGGAAGTGGGCGGGTCCAGGCCCCCTTGAGCCCCCTGCCATGCCCAGGGTTGCCCTGGCAACTGTTTCTGGCCCCCAAAGCGGAAGTGGGCGGGTCCAGGCCCCCTTAAAGCCCCCTGACATGCCCAGGGTTGCCCTGGCAAATGTTGCTGGCCCCCAAAGCGGAAGTGGGCGGGTCTAGGCCCCCTTAAGCCCCCTGCCATGCCCAGGGTTGCACTGCCAAGTGTTGCTGGCCCCCAAAGCGGAAGTGGGCGGGTCCAGGCCCCCTTCAAGCCCCCTGCCATGCCCAGGGTTGCTCTGGCAACTGTTGCTGGCCCCCAAAGCGGAAGTGGGCGGGTCCAGGCCCCCTTCAAGCCCCCTGCCATGCCCAGGGTTGCCCTGCCAACTGTTGCTGGCCCCCAAAGCGGAAGTGGGTGGGTCCAGGCCCCCTTAAGCCCCCTGCCATGCCCAGGGTTGCCAAGGCAACTGTTGCTGGCCCCCAAAGCGGAAGTGGGCGGGTCCAGGCCCCCTTAAGCCCCCTGCCATGCCCAGGGTTGCCCTTGCAACTGTTGCTGGCCCCCAAAGCGGAAGTGGGCGGGTCCAGGCCCCCTTAAGCACCCTGCCATGCCCAGGGTTGCCCTGGCAACTGTTGCTGGAGCCCAAAACGGAAGTGGGCGGGTCCAGGCCACCTTGAGCCCCCTGCCATGCCCAGGGTTGCCCTGGCAACTGTTGCTGGCCCCCAAAGCGGAAGTGGGCGGGTCCAGGCCCCCTTAAGCCCCCTGCCATGCCCAGGGTTGCCCTGGCAACTGTTGCTGGCCCCCAAAGCGGAAGTGGGCGGGTCCAGGCCCCCTTGAGCCCCCTGCCATGCCCAGGGTTGCCCTGGCAACTGTTTCTGGCCCCCAAAGCGGAAGTGGGCGGGTCCAGGCCCCCTTAAAGCCCCCTGACATGCCCAGGGTTGCCCTGGCAAATGTTGCTGGCCCCCAAAGCGGAAGTGGGCGGGTCTAGGCCCCCTTAAGCCCCCTGCCATGCCCAGGGTTGCACTGCCAAGTGTTGCTGGCCCCCAAAGCGGAAGTGGGCGGGTCCAGGCCCCCTTCAAGCCCCCTGCCATGCCCAGGGTTGCCCTGGCAACTGTTGCTGGCCCCCAAAGCGGAAGTGGGTGGGTCCAGGCCCCCTTCAAGCCCCCTGCCATGCCCAGGGTTGCCCTGCCAACTGTTGCTGGCCCCCAAAGCGGAAGTGGGTGGGTCCAGGCCCCCTTCAGCCCCCTGCCATACCCAGGGTTGCCATGGCAACTGTTGCTGGCCCCCAAAGCGGAAGTGGGCGGGTCCAGGCCCCCTTAAGCCCCCTGCCATGCCCAGGGTTGCCAAGGCAACTGTTGCTGGCCCCCAAAGCGGAAGTGGGCGGGTCCAGGCCCCCTTAACCCCCCTGCCATGCCCAGGGTTGCCCTGGCAACTGTTGCTGGCCCCCAAAGCGGAAGTGGGCGGTTCCAGGCCCCCTTAAGCCCCCTGAAATGCCCAGGGTTGCCATGGCAACTGTTGCTGGCCCCCAAAGCGGAAGTGGGCGGGTCCAGGCCCCCTTAAGCCCCCTGCCATGCCCAGGGTTGCCAAGGCAACTGTTGCTGGCCCCCAAAGCGGAAGTGGGCGGGTCCAGGCCCCCTTAAGCCCCCTGCCATGCCCAGGGTTGCCCTTGCAACTGTTGCTGGCCCCCAAAGCGGAAGTGGGCGGGTCCAGGCCCCCTTAAGCACCCTGCCATGCCCAGGGTTGCCCTGGCAACTGTTGCTGGACCCCAAAACGGAAGTGGGCGGGTCCAGGCCACCTTGAGCCCCCTGCCATGCCCAGGGTTGCCCTGGCAACTGTTGCTGGCCCCCAAAGTGGAAGTGGGCGGGTCCAGGCCCCCTTAAGCCCCCTGCCATGCCCAGGGTTGCCCTGGCAACTGTTGCTGGCCCCCAAAGCGGAAGTGGGCGGGTCCAGGCCCCCGTGAGCCCCCTGCAATGCCCAGGGTTGCCCTGGCAACTGTTGCTGGCCCCCAAAGCGGAAGTGGGCGGGTCCAGGCCCCCTTGAGCCCTCTGCCATGCCCTGGGTTGCCCTGGCAACTGTTGCTGGCCCCCAAAGCGGAAGTGGGCGGGTCCAGGCCCCCTTAAAGCACCCTGCCATGCCCAGGGTTGCCGTGGCAACTGTTGCTGGCCCCCAAAGCGGAAGTGGGTGGGTCCAGGCCCCCTTGAGCCCCCTGCCATGCCCAGGGTTGCCCTGGCAACTGTTGCTGGCACCCAAAGCGGAAGTGGGCGGGTCCAGGCCCCCTTGAGCTTCCTGCCATGCCCAGGGTTGCCCTGGCAACTGTTGCTGGCCCCCAAAGCGGAAGTGGGCGGGTCCAGGCCCCCTTTAAGCCCCCTGCCATGCCCAGGGTTGCCCTGGCAACTGTTGCTGGCCCCCAAAGCGGAAGTGGGCGGGTCCAGGCCCCCGTCAAGACCCCTGCCATGCCCAGGGTTGCCCTGTCAACTGTTGCTGGCCCCCAAAGCGGAAGTGGGCGGGTCCAGGCCCCCTTGAGCCCCCTGCCATGCCCAGGGTTGCCCTGGCAACTGTTGCTGGCCCCCAAAGCGGAATTGGGTGGGTCCAGGCCCCCTTAAGCCCCCTGCCATGCCCAGGGTTGCCCTGGCAACTGTTGCTGGCCCCCAAAGCGGAAGTGGGCGGGTCCAGGCCCCCTTAAAGCCCCCTGCCATGCCCAGGGTTGCCCTGGCAACTGTTGCTGGCCCCCAAAGTGGAAGTGGGCGGGTCCAGGCCCCCTTGAGCCCCCTGCCATGCCCAGGGTTGCCCTGGCAACTGTTGCTGGCCCCCAAAGCGGAAGTGGGCGGGTCCAGGCCCCCTTTAAGCCCCCTGCCATGCCCAGGGTTGCCCTGGCAACTGTTGCTGGCCCCCAAAGCGGAAGTGGGCGGGTCCAGGCCACCTTCAAGCCCCCTGCCATGCCCAGGGTTGCCCTGGCAACTGTTGCTGGCCCCCAAAGCGGAAGTGGGCGGGTCCAGGCCCCCTTGAGCCCCCTGCCATGCCCAATGTTGCCCTGGCAACTGTTGCTAGCCCCAAAGCGGAAGTGGGCGGGTCCAGGCCCCCTTCAAGCCCCCTGCCATGCCCAGGGTTGCCCTGGCAACTGTTGCTGGCCCCCAAAGCGGAAGTGGGCGGGTCCAGGCCCCCTTAAGCCCCCTGCCATGCCCAGGGTTGCCCTGGCAACTGTTGCTGGCCCCCAAAGCGGAAGTGGGCGGGTCCAGGCCCCCTTAAAGCCCCCTGCCATGCCCAGGGTTGCCCTGGCAACTGTTGCTGGCCACCAAAGCGGAAGTGGGCGGGTCCAGGCCCCCTTAAGCCCCCTGCCATGCCCAGGGTTGCCCTGGCAACTGTTGCTGGCCCCCAAAGCGGAAGTGGGCGGGTCCAGGACCCCTTAAGCCCCCTGCCATGCCCAGGGTTGCCCTGGCAACTGTTGCTGGACCCCAAAGCGGAAGTGGGCGGGTCCAGGCCCCCTTAAGCCCCCTGCCATGCCCAGTGTTGCCCTGGTAACTGTTGCTGGCCCCCAAAGCGAAAGTGGGCGGGTCCAGGACCCCTTAAGCCCCCTGCCATGCCCAGGGTTGCCCTGGCAACTGTTGCTGGCCCCCAAAGCGGAAGTGGGCGGGTCCAGGCCCCCTTAAGCACCCTGCCATGCCCAGGGTTGCCCTGGCAACTGTTTCTTGCCCCCAAAGCGGAAGTGGTCGGGTCCAGGCCCCCTTGAGCCCCGTGCCATGCCCAGGGTTGCCCTGGCAACTGTTGCTGGCCCCCAAAGCGGAAGTGGGCGGGTCCAGGCCCCCTTAAAGCCCCCTGCCATGCCCAGGGTTGCCCTGGCAACTGTTGCTGGCCCCCAAAGCGGAAGTGGGCGGGTCCAGGCCCCCTTAACCCCCCTGCCATGCCCAGGGTTGCCCTGGCAACTGTTGCTGGCCCCCAAAGCGGAAGTGGGCGGTTCCAGGCCCCCTTAAGCCCCCTGAAATGCCCAGGGTTGCCATGGCAACTGTTGCTGGGCCCCAAAGCGGAAGTGGGCGGGTCCAGGCCCCCTTAAGCCCCCTGCCATGCCCAGGGTTGCCAAGGCAACTGTTGCTGGCCCCCAAAGCGGAAGTGGGCGGGTCCAGGCCCCCTTAAGCCCCCTGCCATGCCCAGGGTTGCCCTTGCAACTGTTGCTGGCCCCCAAAGCGGAAGTGGGCGGGTCCAGGCCCCCTTAAGCACCCTGCCATGCCCAGGGTTGCCCTGGCAACTGTTGCTGGACCCCAAAACGGAAGTGGGCGGGTCCAGGCCACCTTGAGCCCCCTGCCATGCCCAGGGTTGCCCTGGCAACTGTTGCTGGCCCCCAAAGCGGAAGTGGGCGGGTCCAGGCCCCCTTAAGCCCCCTGCCATGCCCAGGGTTGCCCTGGCAACTGTTGCTGGCCCCCAAAGCGGAAGTGGGCGGGTCCAGGCCCCCTTGAGCCCCCTGCCATGCCCAGGGTTGCCCTGGCAACTGTTTCTGGCCCCCAAAGCGGAAGTGGGCGGGTCCAGGCCCCCTTAAAGCCCCCTGACATGCCCAGGGTTGCCCTGGCAAATGTTGCTGGCCCCCAAAGCGGAAGTGGGTGGGTCCAGGCCCCCTTCAGCCCCCTGCCATACCCAGGGTTGCCCTGGCAATTGTTGCTGGCCCCCAAAGCGGAAGTGGGCGGGTCCAGGCCCCCTTAAAGCCCCCTGCCCTGCCCAGGGTTGCCCTGGCAACTGTTGCTGGCCCCCAAAGCGGAAGTGGGCGGGTCCAGGCCCCCTTGAGCCCCCTGCCCTGCCCAGGGTTGCCCTGGCAAGTGTTGCTGGCCCCCAAAGCGGAAGTGGGCGGGTCTAGGCCCCCTTAAGCCCCCTGCCATGCCCAGGGTTGCCCTGGCAAGTGTTGCTGGACCCCAAAGCGGAAGTGGGCGAGTCCAGGCCCCCTTAAGCCCCCTGCCATGCCCAGTGTTGCCCTGGCAACTGTTGCTGGCCCCCAAAGCGAAAGTGGGCGGGTCCAGGACCCCTTAAGCCCCCTGCCATGCCCAGGGTTGCCCTGGCAACTGTTGCTGGCCCCCAAAGCGGAAGTGGGCGGGTCCAGGCCCCCTTAAGCACCCTGCCATGCCCAGGGTTGCCCTGGCAACTGTTTCTTGCCCCCAAAGCGGAAGTGGTCGGGTCCAGGCCCCCTTAAGCCCCCTGCCATGCCCAGGGTTGCCCTGGCAACTGTTGCTGGCCCCCAAAGCGGAAGTGGGCGGGTCCAGGCCCCCTTGAGCCCCCTGCCATGCCCAGGGTTGCCCTGGCAACTGTTTCTGGCCCCCAAAGCGGAAGTGGGCGGGTCCAGGCCCCCTTAAGCCCCCTGCCATGCCCAGGGTTGCCCTGCCAACTGTTGCTGGCCCCCAAAGCGGAAGTGGGTGGGTCCAGGCCCCCTTCAGCCCCCTGCCATACCCAGGGTTGCCCTGGCAATTGTTGCTGGCCCCCAAAGCGGAAGTGGGCGGGTCCAGGCCCCCTTAAAGCCCCCTGCCCTGCCCAGGGTTGCCCTGGCAACTGTTGCTGGCCCCCAAAGCGGAAGTGGGCGGGTCCAGGCCCCCTTGAGCCCCCTGCCCTGCCCAGGGTTGCCCTGGCAAGTGTTGCTGGCCCCCAAAGCGGAAGTGGGCGGGTCTAGGCCCCCTTAAGCCCCCTGCCATGCCCAGGGTTGCCCTGGCAAGTGTTGCTGGCTCCCAAAGCGGAAGTGGGCGGGTCTAGGCCCCTTTAAGCCCCCTGCCATGCCCAGGGTTGCCCTGGCAACTGTTGCTGGCCCCCAAAGCGGAAGTGGGCGGGTCCAGGCCCCCTTCAAGCCCCCTGCCATGCCCAGGGTTGCCCTGACAACTGTTGCTGGCCCCCAAAGTGGAAGTGGGCGGGTCCAGGCCCCCTTCAAGCCCCCTGCCATGCCCAGGGTTGCCCTGGCAACTGTTGCTGGCCCCCAAAGCGGAAGTGGGCGGGTCCAGGCCCCCTTGAGCCCCCTGCCATGCCCAGGGTTGCCCTGGCAACTGTTGCTGGCCCCCAAAGCGGAAGTGGGCGGGTCCAGGCCCCCTTAAGCCCCCTGCCATGCCCAGGGTTGCCAAGGCAACTGTTGCTGGCCCCCAAAGCGGAAGTGGGCGGGTCCAGGCCCCCTTTAAGCCCCCTGCCATGCCCAGGGTTGCCCTGGCAACTGTTGCTGGCCCCCAAAGCGGAAGTGGGCGGGTCCAGGCCACCTTCAAGCCCCCTGCCATGCCCAGGGTTGCCCTGGCAACTGTTGCTGGCCCCCAAAGCGGAAGTGGGCGGGTCCAGGCCCCCTTGAGCCCCCTGCCATGCCCAGTGTTGCCCTGGCAACTGTTGCTAGCCCCAAAGCGGAAGTGGGCGGGTCCAGGCCCCCTTCAAGCCCCCTGCCATGCCCAGGGTTGCCCTGGCAACTGTTGCTGGCCCCCAAAGCGGAAGTGGGCGGGTCCAGGCCACCTTAAGCCCCCTGCCATGCCCAGGGTTGCCCTGGCAACTGTTGCTGGCCCCCAAAGCGGAAGTGGGCGGGTCCAGGCCCCCTTAAAGCCCCCTGCCATGCCCAGGGTTGCCCTGGCAACTGTTGCTGGCCACCAAAGCGGAAGTGGGCGGGTCCAGGCCCCCTTAAGCCCCCTGCCATGCCCAGGGTTGCCCTGGCAACTGTTGCTGGCCCCCAAAGCGGAAGTGGGCGGGTCTAGGCCCCCTTAAGCCCCCTGCCATGCCCAGGGTTGCACTGCCAAGTGTTGCTGGCCCCCAAAGCGGAAGTGGGCGGGTCCAGGCCCCCTTCAAGCCCCCTGCCATGCCCAGGGTTGCCCTGGCAACTGTTGCTGGCCCCCAAAGCGGAAGTGGGCGGGTCCAGGCCCCCTTCAAGCCCCCTGCCATGCCCAGGGTTGCCCTGCCAACTGTTGCTGGCCCCCAAAGCGGAAGTGGGTGGGTCCAGGCCCCCTTCAGCCCCCTGCCATACCCAGGGTTGCCCTGGCAATTGTTGCTGGCCCCCAAAGCGGAAGTGGGCGGGTCCAGGCCACCTTAAAGCCCCCTGCCCTGCCCAGGGTTGCCCTGGCAACTGTTGCTGGCCCCCAAAGCGGAAGTGGGCGGGTCCAGGCCCCCTTGAGCCCCCTGCCCTGCCCAGGGTTGCCCTGGCAAGTGTTGCTGGCCCCCAAAGCGGAAGTGGGCGGGTCTAGGCCCCCTTAAGCCCCCTGCCATGCCCAGGGTTGCCCTGGCAAGTGTTGCTGGCTCCCAAAGCGGAAGTGGGCGGGTCTAGGCCCCTTTAAGCCCCCTGCCATGCCCAGGGTTGCCCTGGCAACTGTTGCTGGCCCCCAAAGCGGAAGTGGGCGGGTCCAGGCCCCCTTCAAGCCCCCTGCCATGCCCAGGGTTGCCCTGACAACTGTTGCTGGCCCCCAAAGCGGAAGTGGGCGGGTCCAGGCCCCCTTCAAGCCCCCTGCCATGCCCAGGGTTGCCCTGGCAACTGTTGCTGGCCCCCAAAGCGGAAGTGGGCGGGTCCAGGCCCCCTTGAGCCCCCTGCCATGCCCAGGGTTGCCCTGGCAACTGTTGCTGGCCCCCAAAGCGGAAGTGGGCGGGTCCAGGCCCCCTTAAGCCCCCTGCCATGCCCAGGGTTGCCAAGGCAACTGTTGCTGGCCCCCAAAGCGGAAGTGGGCGGGTCCAGGCCCCCTTTAAGCCCCCTGCCATGCCCAGGGTTGCCCTGGCAACTGTTGCTGGCCCCCAAAGCGGAAGTGGGCGGGTCCAGGCCACCTTCAAGCCCCCTGCCATGCCCAGGGTTGCCCTGGCAACTGTTGCTGGCCCCCAAAGCGGAAGTGGGCGGGTCCAGGCCCCCTTGAGCCCCCTGCCATGCCCAGTGTTGCCCTGGCAACTGTTGCTAGCCCCAAAGCGGAAGTGGGCGGGTCCAGGCCCCCTTCAAGCCCCCTGCCATGCCCAGGGTTGCCCTGGCAAGTGTTGCTGGCCCCCAAAGCGGAAGTGGGCGGGTCTAGGCCCCCTTAAGCCCCCTGCCATGCCCAGGGTTGCCCTGGCAAGTGTTGCTGGACCCCAAAGCGGAAGTGGGCGAGTCCAGGCCCCCTTAAGCCCCCTGCCATGCCCAGTGTTGCCCTGGCAACTGTTGCTGGCCCCCAAAGCGAAAGTGGGCGGGTCCAGGCCCCCTTGAGCTTCCTGCCATGCCCAGGGTTGCCCTGGCAACTGTTGCTGGCCCCCAAAGCGGAAGTGGGCGGGTCCAGGCCCCCTTAAGCACCCTGCCATGCCCAGGGTTGCCCTGGCAACTGTTTCTTGCCCCCAAAGCGGAAGTGGTCGGGTCCAGGCCCCCTTAAGCCCCCTGCCATGCCCAGGGTTGCCCTGGCAACTGTTGCTGGCCCCCAAAGCGGAAGTGGGCGGGTCCAGGCCCCCTTGAGCCCCCTGCCATGCCCAGGGTTGCCCTGGCAACTGTTTCTGGCCCCCAAAGCGGAAGTGGGCGGGTCCAGGCCCCCTTAAGCCCCCTGCCATGCCCAGGGTTGCCCTGCCAACTGTTGCTGGCCCCCAAAGCGGAAGTGGGTGGGTCCAGGCCCCCTTCAGCCCCCTGCCATACCCAGGGTTGCCCTGGCAATTGTTGCTGGCCCCCAAAGCGGAAGTGGGCGGGTCCAGGCCCCCTTAAAGCCCCCTGCCCTGCCCAGGGTTGCCCTGGCAACTGTTGCTGGCCCCCAAAGCGGAAGTGGGCGGGTCCAGGCCCCCTTAAGCCCCCTGCCATGCCCAGGGTTGCCCTGGCAACTGTTGCTGGCCCCCAAAGCGGAAGTGGGCGGGTCTAGGCCCCCTTAAGCCCCCTGCCATGCCCAGGGTTGCCCTGGCAAGTGTTGCTGGACCCCAAAGCGGAAGTGGGCGAGTCCAGGCCCCCTTAAGCCCCCTGCCATGCCCAGTGTTGCCCTGGCAACTGTTGCTGGCCCCCAAAGCGAAAGTGGGCGGGTCCAGGACCCCTTAAGCCCCCTGCCATGCCCAGGGTTGCCCTGGCAACTGTTGCTGGCCCCCAAAGCGGAAGTGGGCGGGTCCAGGCCCCCTTAAAGCCCCCTGACATGCCCAGGGTTGCCCTGGCAAATGTTGCTGGCCCCCAAAGCGGAAGTGGGTGGGTCCAGGCCCCCTTCAGCCCCATGCCATACCCAGGGTTGCCCTGGCAATTGTTGCTGGCCCCCAAAGCGGAAGTGGGCGGGTCCAGGCCCCCTTAAAGCCCCCTGCCCTGCCCAGGGTTGCCCTGGCAACTGTTGCTGGCCCCCAAAGCGGAAGTGGGCGGGTCCAGGCCCCCTTGAGCCCCCTGCCCTGCCCAGGGTTGCCCTGGCAAGTGTTGCTGGCCCCCAAAGCGGAAGTGGGCGGGTCTAGGCCCCCTTAAGCCCCCTGCCATGCCCAGGGTTGCCCTGGCAAGTGTTGCTGGACCCCAAAGCGGAAGTGGGCGAGTCCAGGCCCCCTTAAGCCCCCTGCCATGCCCAGTGTTGCCCTGGCAACTGTTGCTGGCCCCCAAAGCGAAAGTGGGCGGGTCCAGGACCCCTTAAGCCCCCTGCCATGCCCAGGGTTGCCCTGGCAACTGTTGCTGGCCCCCAAAGCGGAAGTGGGCGGGTCCAGGCCCCCTTAAGCCCCCTGCCATGCCCAGGGTTGCCCTGGCAACTGTTGCTGGCCCCCAAAGCGGAAGTGGTCGGGTCCAGGCCCCCTTAAGCCCCCTGCCATGCCCAGGGTTGCCCTGGCAACTGTTGCTGGCCCCCAAAGCGGAAGTGGGCGGGTCCAGGCCCCCTTGAGCCCCCTGCCATGCCCAGGGTTGCCCTGGCAACTGTTTCTGGCCCCCAAAGCGGAAGTGGGCGGGTCCAGGCCCCCTTAAGCCCCCTGCCATGCCCAGGGTTGCCCTGCCAACTGTTGCTGGCCCCCAAAGCGGAAGTGGGTGGGTCCAGGCCCCCTTCAGCCCCCTGCCATACCCAGGGTTGCCCTGGCAATTGTTGCTGGCCCCCAAAGCGGAAGTGGGCGGGTCCAGGCCCCCTTAAAGCCCCCTGCCCTGCCCAGGGTTGCCCTGGCAACTGTTGCTGGCCCCCAAAGCGGAAGTGGGCGGGTCCAGGCCCCCTTGAGCCCCCTGCCCTGCCCAGGGTTGCCCTGGCAAGTGTTGCTGGCCCCCAAAGCGGAAGTGGGCGGGTCTAGGCCCCCTTAAGCCCCCTGCCATGCCCAGGGTTGCCCTGGCAAGTGTTGCTGGCCCCCAAAGCGGAAGTGGGCGGGTCTAGGCCCCTTTAAGCCCCCTGCCATGCCCAGGGTTGCCCTGGCAAGTGTTGCTGGCCCCCAAAGCGGAAGTGGGCGGGTCTAGGCCCCCTTAAGCCCCCTGCCATGCCCAGGGTTGCCCTGGCAAGTGTTGCTGGCTCCCAAAGCGGAAGTGGGCGGGTCTAGGCCCCTTTAAGCCCCCTGCCATGCCCAGGGTTGCCCTGGCAACTGTTGCTGGCCCCCAAAGCGGAAGTGGGCGGGTCCAGGCCCCCTTCAAGCCCCCTGCCATGCCCAGGGTTGCCCTGACAACTGTTGCTGGCCCCCAAAGCGGAAGTGGGCGGGTCCAGGCCCCCTTCAAGCCCCCTGCCATGCCCAGGGTTGCCCTGGCAACTGTTGCTGGCCCCCAAAGCGGAAGTGGGCGGGTCCAGGCCCCCTTGAGCCCCCTGCCATGCCCAGGGTTGCCCTGGCAACTGTTGCTGGCCCCCAAAGCGGAAGTGGGCGGGTCCAGGCCCCCTTAAGCCCCCTGCCATGCCCAGGGTTGCCAAGGCAACTGTTGCTGGCCCCCAAAGCGGAAGTGGGCGGGTCCAGGCCCCCTTTAAGCCCCCTGCCATGCCCAGGGTTGCCCTGGCAACTGTTGCTGGCCCCCAAAGCGGAAGTGGGCGGGTCCAGGCCACCTTCAAGCCCCCTGCCATGCCCAGGGTTGCCCTGGCAACTGTTGCTGGCCCCCAAAGCGGAAGTGGGCGGGTCCAGGCCCCCTTGAGCCCCCTGCCATGCCCAGTGTTGCCCTGGCAACTGTTGCTAGCCCCAAAGCGGAAGTGGGCGGGTCCAGGCCCCCTTCAAGCCCCCTGCCATGCCCAGGGTTGCCCTGGCAACTGTTGCTGGCCCCCAAAGCGGAAGTGCGCGGGTCCAGGCCACCTTAAGCCCCCTGCCATGCCCAGGGTTGCCCTGGCAACTGTTGCTGGCCCCCAAAGCGGAAGTGGGCGGGTCCAGGCCCCCTTAAAGCCCCCTGCCATGCCCAGGGTTGCCCTGGCAACTGTTGCTGGCCACCAAAGCGGAAGTGGGCGGGTCCAGGCCCCCTTAAGCCCCCTGCCATGCCCAGGGTTGCCCTGGCAACTGTTGCTGGCCCCCAAAGCGGAAGTGGGCGGGTCCAGGACCCCTTAAGCCCCCTGCCATGCCCAGGGTTGCCCTGGCAACTGTTGCTGGACCCCAAAGCGGAAGTGGGCGGGTCCAGGCCCCCTTAAAGCCCCCTGCCATGCCCAGGGTTGCCCTGGCAACTGTTGCTGGCCCCCAAAGCGGAAGTGGGCGGGTCCAGGCCCCCTTAACCCCCCTGCCATGCCCAGGGTTGCCCTGGCAACTGTTGCTGGCCCCCAAAGCGGAAGTGGGCGGTTCCAGGCCCCCTTAAGCCCCCTGAAATGCCCAGGGTTGCCATGGCAACTGTTGCTGGGCCCCAAAGCGGAAGTGGGCGGGTCCAGGCCCCCTTAAGCCCCCTGCCATGCCCAGGGTTGCCCTTGCAACTGTTGCTGGCCCCCAAAGCGGAAGTGGGCGGGTCCAGGCCCCCTTAAGCCCCCTGCCATGCCCAGGGTTGCCCTTGCAACTGTTGCTGGCCCCCAAAGCGGAAGTGGGCGGGTCCAGGCCCCCTTAAGCACCCTGCCATGCCCAGGGTTGCCCTGGCAACTGTTGCTGGCCCCCAAAGCGGAAGTGGGCGGGTCCAGGCCCCCTTGAGCCCCCTGCCATGCCCAGGGTTGCCCTGGCAACTGTTTCTGGCCCCCAAAGCGGAAGTGGGCGGGTCCAGGCCCCCTTAAAGCCCCCTGACATGCCCAGGGTTGCCCTGGCAAATGTTGCTGGCCCCCAAAGCGGAAGTGGGCGGGTCTAGGCCCCCTTAAGCCCCCTGCCATGCCCAGGGTTGCACTGCCAAGTGTTGCTGGCCCCCAAAGCGGAAGTGGGCGGGTCCAGGCCCCCTTCAAGCCCCCTGCCATGCCCAGGGTTGCCCTGGCAACTGTTGCTGGCCCCCAAAGCGGAAGTGGGCGGGTCCAGGCCCCCTTCAAGCCCCCTGCCATGCCCAGGGTTGCCCTGCCAACTGTTGCTGGCCCCCAAAGCGGAAGTGGGTGGGTCCAGGCCCCCTTCAGCCCCCTGCCATACCCAGGGTTGCCCTGGCAATTGTTGCTGGCCCCCAAAGCGGAAGTGGGCGGGTCCAGGCCCCCTTAAAGCCCCCTGCCCTGCCCAGGGTTGCCCTGGCAACTGTTGCTGGCCCCCAAAGCGGAAGTGGGCGGGTCCAGGCCCCCTTAAGCCCCCTGCCATGCCCAGGGTTGCCCTGGCAAGTGTTGCTGGCTCCCAAAGCGGAAGTGGGCGGGTCTAGGCCCCTTTAAGCCCCCTGCCATGCCCAGGGTTGCCCTGGCAACTGTTGCTGGCCCCCAAAGCGGAAGTGGGCGGGTCCAGGCCCCCTTCAAGCCCCCTGCCATGCCCAGGGTTGCCCTGACAACTGTTGCTGGCCCCCAAAGCGGAAGTGGGCGGGTCCAGGCCCCCTTCAAGCCCCCTGCCATGCCCAGGGTTGCCCTGGCAACTGTTGCTGGCCCCCAAAGCGGAAGTGGGCGGTCCAGGCCCCCTTGAGCCCCCTGCCATGCCCAGGGTTGCCCTGGCAACTGTTGCTGGCCCCCAAAGCGGAAGTGGGCGGGTCCAGGCCACCTTAAGCCCCCTGCCATGCCCAGGGTTGCCCTGGCAACTGTTGCTGGCCCCCAAAGCGGAAGTGGGCGGGTCCAGGCCCCCTTAAAGCCCCCTGCCATGCCCAGGGTTGCCCTGGCAACTGTTGCTGGCCACCAAAGCGGAAGTGGGCGGGTCCAGGCCCCCTTAAGCCCCCTGCCATGCCCAGGGTTGCCCTGGCAACTGTTGCTGGCCCCCAAAGCGGAAGTGGGCGGGTCCAGGACCCCTTAAGCCCCCTGCCATGCCCAGGGTTGCCCTGGCAACTGTTGCTGGACCCCAAAGCGGAAGTGGGCGGGTCCAGGCCCCCTTAAGCCCCCTGCCATGCCCAGTGTTGCCCTGGCAACTGTTGCTGGCCCCCAAAGCGAAAGTGGGCGGGTCCAGGACCCCTTAAGCCCCCTGCCATGCCCAGGGTTGCCCTGGCAACTGTTGCTGGCCCCCAAAGCGGAAGTGGGCGGGTCCAGGCCCCCTTAAGCACCCTGCCATGCCCAGGGTTGCCCTGGCAACTGTTTCTTGCCCCCAAAGCGGAAGTGGTCGGGTCCAGGCCCCCTTGAGCCCCGTGCCATGCCCAGGGTTGCCCTGGCAACTGTTGCTGGCCCCCAAAGCGGAAGTGGGCGGGTCCAGGCCCCCTTAAAGCCCCCTGCCATGCCCAGGGTTGCCCTGTCAACTGTTGCTGGCCCCCAAAGCGGAAGTGGGCGGGTCCAGGCCCCCTTAACCCCCCTGCCATGCCCAGGGTTGCCCTGGCAACTGTTGCTGGCCCCCAAAGCGGAAGTGGGCGGTTCCAGGCCCCCTTAAAGCCCCCTGAAATGCCCAGGGTTGCCATGGCAACTGTTGCTGGGCCCCAAAGCGGAAGTGGGCGGGTCCAGGCCCCCTTAAGCCCCCTGCCATGCCCAGGGTTGCCAAGGCAACTGTTGCTGGCCCCCAAAGCGGAAGTGGGCGGGTCCAGGCCCCCTTAAGCCCCCTGCCATGCCCAGGGTTGCCCTTGCAACTGTTGCTGGCCCCCAAAGCGGAAGTGGGCGGGTCCAGGCCCCCTTAAGCACCCTGCCATGCCCAGGGTTGCCCTGGCAACTGTTGCTGGACCCCAAAACGGAAGTGGGCGGGTCCAGGCCACCTTGAGCCCCCTGCCATGCCCAGGGTTGCCCTGGCAACTGTTGCTGGCCCCCAAAGCGGAAGTGGGCGGGTCCAGGCCCCCTTAAGCCCCCTGCCATGCCCAGGGTTGCCCTGGCAACTGTTGCTGGCCCCCAAAGCGGAAGTGGGCGGGTCCAGGCCCCCTTGAGCCCCCTGCCATGCCCAGGGTTGCCCTGGCAACTGTTGCTGGCCCCCAAAGCGGAAGTGGGCGGGTCCAGGCCCCCTTGAGCCCCCTGCCATGCCCAGGGTTGCCCTGGCAACTGTTTCTGGCCCCCAAAGCGGAAGTGGGCGGGTCCAGGCCCCCTTAAAGCCCCCTGACATGCCCAGGGTTGCCCTGGCAAATGTTGCTGGCCCCCAAAGCGGAAGTGGGTGGGTCCAGGCCCCCTTCAGCCCCCTGCCATACCCAGGGTTGCCCTGGCAATTGTTGCTGGCCCCCAAAGCGGAAGTGGGCGGGTCCAGGCCCCCTTAAAGCCCCCTGCCCTGCCCAGGGTTGCCCTGGCAACTGTTGCTGGCCCCCAAAGCGGAAGTGGGCGGGTCCAGGCCCCCTTAAGCACCCTGCCATGCCCAGGGTTGCCCTGGCAACTGTTTCTTGCCCCCAAAGCGGAAGTGGTCGGGTCCAGGCCCCCTTAAGCCCCCTGCCATGCCCAGGGTTGCCCTGGCAACTGTTGCTGGCCCCCAAAGCGGAAGTGGGCGGGTCCAGGCCCCCTTGAGCCCCCTGCCATGCCCAGGGTTGCCCTGGCAACTGTTTCTGGCCCCCAAAGCGGAAGTGGGCGGGTCCAGGCCCCCTTAAGCCCCCTGCCATGCCCAGGGTTGCCCTGCCAACTGTTGCTGGCCCCCAAAGCGGAAGTGGGTGGGTCCAGGCCCCCTTCAGCCCCCTGCCATACCCAGGGTTGCCCTGGCAATTGTTGCTGGTCCCCAAAGCGGAAGTGGGCGGGTCCAGGCCCCCTTAAAGCCCCCTGCCCTGCCCAGGGTTGCCCTGGCAACTGTTGCTGGCCCCCAAAGCGGAAGTGGGCGGGTCCAGGCCCCCTTGAGCCCCCTGCCCTGCCCAGGGTTGCCCTGGCAAGTGTTGCTGGCCCCCAAAGCGGAAGTGGGCGGGTCTAGGCCCCCTTAAGCCCCCTGCCATGCCCAGGGTTGCCCTGGCAAGTGTTGCTGGCTCCCAAAGCGGAAGTGGGCGGGTCTAGGCCCCTTTAAGCCCCCTGCCATGCCCAGGGTTGCCCTGGCAACTGTTGCTGGCCCCCAAAGCGGAAGTGGGCGGGTCCAGGCCCCCTTCAAGCCCCCTGCCATGCCCAGGGTTGCCCTGACAACTGTTGCTGGCCCCCAAAGCGGAAGTGGGCGGGTCCAGGCCCCCTTCAAGCCCCCTGCCATGCCCAGGGTTGCCCTGGCAACTGTTGCTGGCCCCCAAAGCGGAAGTGGGCGGGTCCAGGCCCCCTTGAGCCCCCTGCCATGCCCAGGGTTGCCAAGGCAACTGTTGCTGGCCCCCAAAGCGGAAGTGGGCGGGTCCAGGCCCCCTTTAAGCCCCCTGCCATGCCCAGGGTTGCCCTGGCAACTGTTGCTGGCCCCCAAAGCGGAAGTGGGCGGGTCCAGGCCACCTTCAAGCCCCCTGCCATGCCCAGGGTTGCCCTGACAACTGTTGCTGGCCCCCAAAGCGGAAGTGGGCGGGTCCAGGCCCCCTTCAAGCCCCCTGCCATGCCCAGGGTTGCCCTGGCAACTGTTGCTGGCCCCCAAAGCGGAAGTGGGCGGGTCCAGGCCCCCTTAAGCCCCCTGCCATGCCCAGGGTTGCCAAGGCAACTGTTGCTGGCCCCCAAAGCGGAAGTGGGCTGGTCCAGGCCCCCTTTAAGCCCCCTGCCATGCCCAGGGTTGCCCTGGCAACTGTTGCTGGCCCCCAAAGCGGAAGTGGGCGGGTCCAGGCCACCTTCAAGCCCCCTGCCATGCCCAGGGTTGCCCTGGCAACTGTTGCTGGCCCCCAAAGCGGAAGTGGGCGGGTCCAGGCCCCCTTGAGCCCCCTGCCATGCCCAGTGTTGCCCTGGCAACTGTTGCTAGCCCCAAAGCGGAAGTGGGCGGGTCCAGGCCCCCTTCAAGCCCACTGCCATGCCCAGGGTTGCCCTGGCAACTGTTGCTGGCCCCCAAAGCGGAAGTGGGCGGGTCCAGGCCACCTTAAGCCCCCTGCCATGCCCAGGGTTGCCCTGGCAACTGTTGCTGGCCCCCAA
>NW_028142683.1:0-38798 GCF_055691185.1 Crinia signifera
TGTCTCCTTTCTTGATATTTCATGAGGATAGGGCAGTTCTTCGGACGGTACCTCAGTTTTTACCAAAAGTAGTCTCTGCTTTCCATCTAAACCAGGAGATAGTTCTACCTGTGTTTCAACCCCCAGAGGGTTCTAGAAAAAGGGACAAATTGAGGAATTTGGATGTTGTGCGTGCATTACGCATTTATGTGGACAGAGTTAAGAGTGTCAGAAAGACTGACACCTTGTTAGTGTTGTATGACATACACAAGATTGGTTGGCCGGCATCTAAGCAGACCATTGCTAGGTGGTTGCGCTCTGTGATAGCTTTTGCATACACTAAAGTTGGAAGGCCTGTTCCGGCAAGGATAAATGCGCATACCACCAGGTCAGTTGCCACCTCTTGGGCGGTTCGACATGGGGCAACAGCTGAGCAGGTTTGCAGGGCTGCCACTTGGTCATCTGTTCATACCTTTGCCAAATTCTATAGGTTCCATGAGTTCGCGTCGGAGGACGCATCATTCGGGCGAGCAGTTGATGAGAGCTGCAGACCTGAGCGTACCCACACAAAGGACCGGCTCTGGAACGTCCCAGTGTTGAGCTGTGTCACCAGGACCATTGAAAGAGAAAAAGGGATTTTTGTAAGAACTTACCGTTCGAATCCCTTTCTCTGATATGGTCCTGGTGACACAGCGATCCCTCCCTTACGCTCAGTAAGTATGCCAGTGTTCATGATGTTCATGTTTAATTGGTTAAAGTAACAGTTATTGTTAAAAAATGTGCATATAATATGTGCAGGCGTTTGTACTGAGTTAATGTATTCCAGTGGCTTTGAAAGATTGAACTGAAGAGTCCGGGATGCAGTAGGGGAGGAGCCTACCCTCTAAAAGATTTAGGATAGGTGCCTGGCTCCTTCGGACCCTCCTACATCCCAGTGTTGAGCTGTGTCACCAGGACCATATCAGAGAAAGGGATTCGAACGGTAAGTTCTTACAAAAATCCCTTTTTTGTGTATTTCAAAAATGTAAAGAAATAAAAAAAGTTTGGACATTTTCCGAGCAACAATCTGGTTGGAACAAATATTTTAACGACATTTTGGGTGTCACGAACGGTGAAACGGTGTCAAGGCATGCATTATATGTAATAGTAGAGTGCAAGACTAATAAAAAGACTAATAAAGAGATTACATCTCCATATGTGCCAAAGTGGTTTGTGCAAAAGGCTAGTGAACAGCTAACGAACCCAATACACCAATCATGTCCAAACTATGGCCCGCCAGCTGTTGTGAAACTGCAAGTCCCATCATGCCTTGCCACAGTTCTGCTATTAGGGAATACTAAAACTATGGCAAGGCATGCTGGGATGTGTAGTTTCAAAACAGCTAAAGGGCGCTCAGTGACAAACGAGCTTTAAAATCAAAGTCAATTGTTTGGTGACCCGACTCCCAGGCTGCACGTCACCTGGATTTCTCCTCGCACCCTTTGCGCACAGTAGGGCAATAAGCTGCATCTAGTTTATTTAGGGCGCAAAAATGCAGCCAACAAGACCAGGGCAAGTGCTGCGAACAATTCTTTAGCTCCCACTACATTAGGCAAGAGCTACGGGTGCACAAAACAATTGAATCACCATTATATGTTGTTTAGCACCTTACATAAATTATATATATATTTTTTATTATTATTATTTTAATATGCAGTACAGTAAGACCAGCAACCCTTACCACCAGCATAGCTCTGCCCCAACACTCATGAAGCACCGCCTACATGTTTTGATTGGCCCACAATCCAATCAGTCAAAGAAAATGGATCACCATCAATAGGTAAAAACATTGATGGTCATCCATTGCACAATAGTGTGTATGCACTATTGTCATCAATTGCAAAGACGTCCATCCCTAAAGCTGTGCACACACAGTGCAAGTGAGCCTCTGTGCTAAGTTTGCAGTTAAGCACAGATGGCTCAGCATTGTGTGCTGAACAATCTGTCATCGCCAGTGTTCTCTGGTGTGAGAACACTGGCGATGACTAGATTTATAACTGGATGCAGTGTAAATCTAGTCAGGCAACAGCGACGCGCGGGACCGCGCAATCGTCATCACCAGAGGGTATACACGTGGAGTGATCCTTTTTTCATTTCTAAGCGATCTAGTCAGATCACTTAGAAATAAGCCTCATATTCCCCTGGGCGGGATGTATTAATGTAAATCGCCAGCCGCCGCGATGCTACCGCATATGTACTAACATATGCGGCTAGCATCGGGTTGTGGTGACGGAGACCCCCGCGATACCTGTAATGTGGTGTGCGGGGGTCTCCGTCACATCCTGGCGGCTGTCAGTGTCCCCCTGCCTCTCCTCCTCCTCCCTACAGCCGGATGTCCTCCCGGCTGTGACACCTGCTAAGGGAGGAGTAGATCGATGGAGGATGGGTCGCAAGGACGGCGGGCGGCGATAGAAGCCCATAGGCATCTATAGGGTATCGCCACCCAGAGGTTGAGAGACCCTGCCAGGCGGAGATGGGGCGGACGGATAATGGTACATAGGAAAATGCGGTAAAACCCCCGTTTTATCACATTTTCCCTTTAGTACATCCCGCCCCCTGTGTGTATGCCCCATTAGGATGGTAGATAATACAGTATACACTTTAGACTACAGTATAACTAATGTGACAATAATCCCTGTATAACCATCCAGCAAGCAATCCCGGCGGGTGACATGTACTTGGTGTCACCTGAACGCAGCAGTGATCCCAGCCTATATACAGTATGCCCAGTTATCCTACATCTGCACTAATGGCTACGTGCAGTTTGCTAGCCAGTACGGTTTGGCTCACCTGTATCTCACCACATTGGCATGCCGGGCACATATTTACCATTACACTCACATGTGTTTATTATCATAGAACATAGCAAAGCGCGCATAGCTACTGCAGCAGAGAGAGAACATATGGTATACACACAGAGGCTTCCCATAGATTATAATCTGGTCTATATACACCTGCGTCACACTTTGGGAAAGCAGATAGATAATATACAGTGTATAATAATGCAGACAGCACTGGGGCTGAGATATTACAACCTGAGCCATAGAGTAGCGCTGCTGAGGATACACTGGTATGCCCATACACATAGATATCCCCAGGAGCACCATGCAGCAGCCCTGTGGGAGTCACATACATGACCAACATACAGACTGAGCTCCAGTCCTCACCCACAGGTTGCTCAATGCTCAGGGGGTGTTCTGCACATGTGCACTTACCAGCCGCTTCTTCTACGCAGGGGCATGGCGTCCCAGTCAGTGACTGCCTCCATCAGAACAGCCGGCAGAGTGCTCATGTAGGGGGAGCAGCAGTGATGACGATGCATTATGTGCCAGGTGTAGTTCCAGCAGCTGCCAATAGGTGGCGATGGTGCGGCACAGCGTGAATGACGTCACTGCATTGTAGCTACGAGATACACGAACAGTCCGTGTATGAGTGGCTGGTACAGTGGCGTGTACCGTTAGTTCAGCGTCTGGGACAGCCACTCAGGCTGAGCCACCACGGGTTTGAATCCTCCTCCAGTGTCTGCTGTTTCAGGGGCGTGGGGTGTAGCGCCTTCGGATCCGGGAGCAGCCTGAGTTTTTGACTCATCCACTGATACCACAATATTTTCTGCTCAAACTACATAATATTAATAATTAGCCACCATATATAACCAGGAGGAATAACTTTAAGTGGGGGCAGGACGGAGTCTGTGTACAGACCAATTGTTCTAAATATACAGTTTATTCATTGGCACAAAACAGCAAAATAGGTTAAAATTAAAAAAGTGCATTAAGAAAAAAGTGAATAGAAATTGGAGCTGTGTGTCCGTGTCGCTGTACACTTATACAGTGCCCGTGTCAGCAGATTTCCACATACACAATTTTCTTTAATAACTCATGTCGACCTATTCCTGTGTTGACCTTTTTCATGCAGCCTTTTGGATTGTGTCGACCGTTTTCAGCATCAATTTAAACCAGGTCGATGTTTTTCATATGTAGACCTTTTCACTGACGACCAAAAGATCTAATTACTGTCGACTTAATGACCCTCACCCCTGGTCACAGCGTCTATAAACTGTTATGTAGGACAGGAGACAAGTTCCGAAAACTAAAATATCATAAATTCCCAAACGTTGGGCAAAAGAAGCAGCCTCTGTGTTTTCCTTCACATGTAGTCATACAGGTAGAGTCGGACAACAGGAATAATAGGCGCTACATGATAATGTATTTATAGCATTCCTCCCAACTGTCCTGATTACAGTGGTATGGTCCCGCTATTTGGAGCCTGCCCTGATGTCCCTTGAGGGGAGGTGATCATGGCTGCTCTGCTTTGTGGAGCAGCCGGTGATTGCTGGATAGGTGCCGTGCGCAGCAAGGAGAGACGGGGCTGGGTACGCTGGCAAAGAGGATGGAAAACCCGGGGCCTCGATGCCCGGTCCCGCCCCCGTTGCACATAGCCCCGCCCCTTTCCAGGGCCAGCTGCATGCAGGTCCCACTGATCTATTGGTAAAAGTTGGAAGGCATGTTCGATGTTCTGTGTATACAATACATTCCTTTTTCTTTTTTAATAGTAGGATCGGCAGCAATTAGCTGTATGCTCTGGCCTTCGTCTGCGGATCTTCGCCTCCAGTGAAGTGTATGGCCTTTGTCAAACATACATAAAAAAAATAAAAAAATGATACCCGATCTATTGTCTGCGGGCAGACGTGATTCTAGTCTGGCTCTAAACACAGATATTTCTCCATTCCCAGGAGAGAAATTGGCCTCACACCCCTTGCCGAAACACAGGGGCGGATTGGCCCACCGGGAAACCGGGCCGTTTCCCGGTGGGCCGGCACATTTTAGAGTCATAGCGGCCGCCCACCCTCCCTGGCTGGGCCGCGGCCACCAAACCGCCATCTCCGCGGTTACCGGCCGCGGCCGCAGCAAAATGCCCTGAATAAACATGGCCGCGGCTGTGGCCGAAGTTGAAATGGCCGCGGGAGGGCTGGTGCGCATGTGCGGCCGCACACAGCACCTCCCGCGGTGCTTACAGCCCGACTGACACACTTCCGGGTTTTGCGGCGCCACCCTTCTCCCCGCCAGCGGAGCTCTGAAGCCGCGCAAAAAATTAAATGTATGTGAGCGGCTGCTGGGAGAGAGAAGTGCGGATGCTTCAGTAATGTCCACAGCTGTGTCTGCTTTCATTGATGCTTTGAGTAGGGCACTCAAAGCGGCAATGAAAGCAGACACAGCTGTGGACATTACTGAAGAATCCGCACTTCAGGGCGATGGTTGCTGCTGGGAATCAGAAGCAGCGCTGCAGCGGTCGGGTGCCTACCTCGGGGGATCAGCAGCCAGAGGAGCCGGCTTGGTGACAAGCAGAACAGGCAGGGATCGAATGTGTTCCTCACTTGATTTGTATGCCTGGGGGCTCCACTCTACACTCTCCCTGCACAGGCTGCTGCTGCGTGCTGCTGAACTTCCTGTGTCAGAAGAATGAAGCTCCAGTTCTATAAAGGTGGTGGCTGAGGGTATGATTCATCGGGGTACTGACAGGTAATGCACTTCCACTGTACAGTGTGTTTGTCACTGTGTGTGCATGTTAGTTTGCCCTCCCCTGCCCATTTCAATTACAGCAGCTGTAATGGGGTGCTTTCAGCCAGGACCCTGACACTGCAAAATGGCACCTAGCTGCTCTGAGATTACCATCCCTGGCCCCACTGCCCCAATGTACACCATAATTCTCCTCTCTCCTGCTCATCCACCCACCCACTATTCCTCCTCTCTCCTACTCTCCCACTATTCATCCTCTCTCCTGCTCTTCCACCCACTCTTCCTCCTCTCTCCTGCTCCATCCACCCACTATTCCTTCTCTCTCCTGCTCCATCCACCCACTCTTCCTCCTCTCTCCTGCTCCATCCACCCAGTATTCCTTCTCTCTCCTCTTGTTTCTCCCACTAATCCTCCTCCATACTCCCGTATCTAGCCACACTAGTAACCATTCTCCCCCCAATTACAGTGCACCCCCTGTCATTTTTTCATCTGGATCATGCATTAGAGTACAGTAGCCAAAGAAGGAGGGGGCAGTTTAGACTGAAGGAGAAAAGGGGAGGCCATCCTTTAAGGCAGTGGTTCCCAACCCTGGTCCTCAAGTACCCCCAACTGTGCACATTTTCCAGGTCTCCACACAGAATCACAGGTGACATAATTAGCTCCACCTGTGATCTTTTAAAACGTGTCTGAATAATGAGTGCACCTGCTGGGTGACCTGGAAATGTGCACTGTTGGGGGTACTTGAGTACCAGGGTCGGGAACCACTGCTTTAAGGGACAGTTTCTGCAGGGCAGGCATGCCATCTGCATTTCCTCTGCCACAGTGCAACCCACCTTCCCATTTAATCTGCTTAATCCCTTCCCCCATCCCAGAGCTGTCATATGCTTTGATACAGGCAGAATGGGGCTCTGGGCATGGCCAGCGGTGAGATGATGTGTCTAACCAACTGCGTCTCCATGCTTTGTAACTTATATTTCAGCTAACAGTATAGGTGCAGTAGGCAGAAGCTGGGCTCCCGGGGGGGTGTAAGAGCAGGGTCAGGGCACAGCATACTGCAGACTTTGGCCACTGAGCTGGAGGGAGTGAAGACAAGCTGTAATGTCACTGTAGTGTAGCATTTACAGTGTAGTGATATAGTGCTGCATATTGAGGGAATGTACTGTAGTGTAGAGGAGTGGAGGCAATGTAGTGTAGAGGAGTGGGGGCAATGTACTGTAATGTAGTGATTTCTTTCAGTGTAGAGATATACTGTAGGACCTGATTCTGGTTGGCTTAGACTTGCGGAGTCAGGTCCTAGACCTGGGCGGGCGGCTGACGTCCTGTGGTGGGAGGCAGGTTGGTGGGGGCCTAAAACATATGTTTGCACCTGGGCCTACTAGACATTAGTTCCGCCACTGAGTGCTGTGTAGGGAGATCGGTGCTGCTGCTGTGATCTGTGCGGTGCTGGTAGGTGGGGGTTGCTGTGCAGGAAGAAGGGTTAGGGGTGCTGACATGCTGGGATAGGTGTTGGTTGCTGTGTTGTGCTGGAACAGGGTTGGTGAGTGTGGCGAGATGGCATACAGGGATGGGTGCTCTGCTGTGATCTGTGCTGTGCTTGAAGAGGGGTTTTAAATGAGGGGTGCTGTGCTGGGTGAGGGGTGATGGATGCTACATAGTAAGGGGAGAGTCTGGGGTCCTGTGTTGTGAGGGTAGACTATGCCGTATAGAATGCCTTCTGTGGTAGGGCTGTAAGGGACTTTACGCTAACATCCCCCCGTCATTTAGGTGCTTATTTTTTTTAAATCTAGTTTAAGTTGCAGCTGACACCAGAGACGGGAACTGCGGTCTGAACCTTGCGGGAACCAGAAGCAGACAGCTAGAGACGGGAGCCTGACCCACAAAGCTGCTTGAAGCTGACACCAGAAGCAAGAGTCAGGAGCTGAGGTATGAACCTGGTGCTAGCCGGAAGCTGATATCTAGAAGCACGAGCCTGGAGATCGGATCGGACACTCGCAGCTGCCGGGAGCTGGCAACTAGAAGCAGGAGCTGTGCAGCAGCCTGGAGCTGACAGCCGGAGGTAAGTCGGGGGGTCGAGCGCAGCTTAGGATGTGGCAGTATGGCCCTCTACCTCACAAGCTGCTTCACACCACACTTGCACCAATGTTACATAACTCCCTCTTTCTCTCTCTCCGACTCTCCCTTTCTATCTCTATCCACCCCTCCGTCACTCTTTTCCTTTCTCTCCTTTCCTTTACAGCTGATTTCTCCCTCCTCTCTATTTCTCTCTCCTCTCCTTCTCTCTCCTCTCCTTCTCTCCCTTCTCTCTCTTCCTCTCTCTCCTTCTCCTCCTCCCCCCTTCTCTCTCTCTACATCCTTAGCCTCTCTATCTCCCTCCCTCTCATCCTCTTTTACTTTGTCTCTCCCTCTCCATTATTATTATTATAATTTTATTTATAAGGCGCCACAAGTGTTTCGCAGCGCCGTACAAAGGAACAATACAGGGAGACAAAGCTTGGCATAACATTGAATAAATAACAAAAATACAGTACAAATAAAGAGCGCCACAGATCAATACACATTACAGCTTGGATATAAGTAGTGAGGACTCAATCAACATACAACTAGAGGCTTGATGCCAATGATGGAGAGGAGTATGCGGACAAAGATGGTCACTGAGTGTTGGAGTATAGGAGAGCTGTGAGTGAAATGTGAAGAGAAGTGGGCTTTGACAACAGGAGGGAAGAGGGCCCTGCTCAGAGGAGCTTACAATCTAGTAGGAAGGGGAGACAGACAGATTGCAAGAGGTGCAAGCGAGTGGGTGGTGGTTAGATAGCAGGATGTAAACAGGCAGGGGGTTGGAGAACCAGCTGGTTTATGCAGTGGAAGGGTACGCTTTGATGAATAGGTGAGTTTTCAGTGCCTGTTTGAAGCTTTGCAAGGTCGGGGAGAGTCTAATGGAGCGAGGGAGTGCGTTCCACTGAGGGGGTGCAGCACGGGCAAAGTCCTGTACTCTAGCATGGGAAGCAGTGATCAGGGTGGAGGAGAGACGACAGTCGTCATTTCCCTCTACCCCTCTCTTTCTATCTCCCTCCTTTCTCTCCCCCTCTTACCCTTCTCTCCGCCTCTCTCCCTATCCATTCCCCTCTATCCCACTCCACCCTTCCCCTCTTACCCCCTTCCCTTCTTTCCCTCTGTCCCCTCTCCCCCCCTCCCTCCTCTTTCCCCACTCTCTATTTCTGTCACCTCTCTCTTCTGTCATCCAATGCCTCTACCTGCCATCCTCTGTCACACATTGCCTTCCCCTGGCATCATCCACTTACTACCTCTTTTACTCTCTCCCTGAGGTCACCCACTGCTTATCTCTATCACCCTTTGTCTCTCTTTGTAAACCACTGCCACTCTATCTCCCACTATCCATCCCCATCGTCCACTACATCACCCTCTACCTTTCCCCGGTGTGACTGTCACTATCTCCCCATTTCCCTCTCTCTCCTGTTGGTCTCTGACTTTTTTAGACATCACTCTTTGCCTCTTCCTGTTACCTTTTCACTGTCACCCACTGCCTCTCTACATCATTTCCTTTGAGACCACACCATTGTAAGGCCATGGCCACTGTTCCAGTTTTTTTACTTTTTGCACTGGGAGCCGAATTGCCAAGAAACAGTCCAATTGTTTTTGGCTGAGGGGATCAAAATTTCTAGTTACGCCACTGAAACCCCCCCCCCCCCACACACACAGCCTAACCCTAACCATACTCGCACCCCTGCGGCCTAACCTTAACCCTACTCATATCCCTCACAGGCCTTACCCTAACTAAAAAAAACACACACACAACCTAACCATACACCCCCTGCCCCCCTGCAGCCTAAACCTACTTCTACACACAACTCAGCCTAACCCTAATAATAATTCTTTGCAGCCTAGCTATAACCATACAAATACTGCTCCCGCCTGTCCCCTTATCCACACTACCACTACTCCAGCCGGCCCCTGCTTCCCACTACTGCTCCCGCCTGTCCCCTTATCCACACTACTCCTACTCCAGCCTGCTGCTGTTTCCCACTACTGCTCCCAGCCTGTCCCCTTATCCACACTACCACTACTCCAGCCGGCCCCTGCTTCCCACTACTGCTCCCAGCCTGTCCCCTTATCCACACTCCCACTACTCCAGCCGGCCCCTGCTTCCCACTACTGCTCCTAGCCTGTCCCCTTATCTTCTCTATTACTACTCCAGCCTGCCCCTGCTTCCGACTACTGCTCCCAGCCTGTCCCCTTATCCACACTACTACTACTCCAGCCTGCCCCTGCTTCCCACTACTGCTCCTAGCCTGTCCCGTTATCTTCACTATTACTACTCCAGCCTGCCCCTGCTTCCCACTACTGCTCCTAGCCTGTCCCCTTATCTTCTCTTTTACTACTCCAGCCTGCCCCTGCTTCCCACTACGGCTCCTAGCCTGTCCCCTTATCTTCTCTATTACTACTCCAGCCTGCCCCTGCTTCCCACTACTGTTTCTAGCCTGTCCCCTTATCCACACTACTATTACTCCAGCCGGCCCCTGCTTCCCACTACTGCTCCTAGCCTGTCCCCTTATCTTCTCTATTACTACTCCAGCCTGCCACTGCTTCCCACTACTGTTTCTAGCCTGTCCCTTTATCTTCTCTATTACTACTCCAGCCTGCCCCTGCTTCCCACTACGGCTCCTAGCCTGTCCCCTTATCTTCTCTATTACTACTCCAGCCTGCCCCTGCTTCCCACTACTGCTCCTAGCCTGTCCCTTTATATGCACTACTACTCCAGCCTGCCCCTGCTTCCCACTACTGCTCCTAGCCTGTCCCCTTATCCACACTACTATTACTCCAGCCTGCCTCTGCTTCCGACTACTGCTCCCAGCCTGCCCCCTGCTCCCCTCCAGGCCTCACTGTACAGTACCCACCCATAGCCACTATCCGCTCAAACCCCTGGCTTCCAGTATATACCTCTCTGACTTGTACACTACCGACAATATCCCTGCCCCCCCAGGAACATACACTGTCCATGCTACCCCAAGTCCTCCTAGCCACAGTACCCCCACCCCAGGGACATATACTTTCCACACTTTTTTGTGTGTGTGGAGCTCAATGTGTTTTTATTTTATTTCTGTGGGGGCTAATGGTTAATGTTTGCCCTGTCAGGGGTCAATGTATTTATTTTACCTGTTTGGGCTATCAGTAAATATCATTGTTTTCTATTTGAGCCAGTGTTTTATCTGGGGGGGAGAGGGGTGACAATGTGTTTATTCCTGTGGGGGGCAAATTGATTTTGATGTTTTTTTTTTCCTGCTGGTGCAAATGTGTTTGTATTTTCCTGCGGGGCCAGTCCATATATTTGGTGCACGGCCATGCACCAGGGCAGTGTAATGGCATTAGCATATAGCTGCAGATGCAACTGCAGCAAAAGTTGCAAGAAAGGCCGCAACTGCATGCAACCTGGAATTCTACCCTATAAGTAGGGATCCCGCCCCCTTTCACAGACCCCACCCCCTCAGCAGACTCCACCCCCATTAGGGCTGCTTTCATAAATTTCCCGGGCTGGTTTTTCATCCCAATCCGCCCCTGCTGAAACAGGTAAGGATCATATGGTCGACCTAAAGATTGTCGACAGTCATTAGGTCAACATACTGCAAGGTCGACATGGGTCAAGGTCAACAGGTCATTTGGTCCAAAAAAGCATTAGGTCAAAATGGTCTAGCTCTGGGGTAGCCAACCCTAGTCCTCGAGAGCTACCAACAGTGCATGTTTTGCAGGTCTCCTCACAGAATCACAAGTGAGCTAATTAGCTCCATCTGTATCTTTTAAAATGTGCCAGTGATTAATGAGTGCAGCTGTGCAGCAGCTAGGTTGTCTGTAAAATGTGAACTGTTGGTAGCTCTCGAAGGCTAGGGTTGGCTACCACTGGTCTAGCTCAACATGGGGTTTTGTACTTTTTTTTTTACCCGAATGCCGACACAGTCAACATGGACACAGGATTAAGTGCACCGCATCCCCTCGCATGTCTGGCTGTGCTTGGCACTCTATGTTATTCTCCCACCGCACCCTAGTGCAGGCGTTCCCAACCACGGTCCTCAAGGCACACCAACAGTACAGGTTTTAATGATATCCAGGCTTGAGCACAGGTGACTTAATTAGTACCTGTGATTTGGATTAATCCATCTGTGCTGAAGCCTGGATATCACTAAAACCTGCACTGTTGGTGTGCCTTGAGGACCGTGGTTGGGAACGCCTGCCCTAGTGGATGGTAGGGCATGAAATTCCGCCTGTCGGCACATGTCGGCTCAAAAAAACCCCCAAAAATCCAGTGAAAAACCCAGTCGACCTAGACCATGTTGACCTAATGACCTGTCGACCTAGACCCATGTCGACTTTGCAGTATGTCGACCTGATGACTGTCGACCATCTGATATCGCTGATACAGGTTAATAGATAGAGGCTATCAATCCGAACGGCCTGTAATTGGTATAGCTATCTCACCCCTGCATTACTATATTAAGTATCAATTGGTAATGGGGGAGGCGCACCCAGGAATATGTATTAGACTTGGAAGCAAAGAAAGATAAAGTATTCCTACAAGGGGCAATCTAGGTTAGCATATATTAATGTTCTGATTAATGTTATAGGTACATTAATAAAGTGACCCAAGAAACAGAGAATTGGCTAAAACATGATGTTTATTGAATCATTTATTAAGGACAGCGAAATATTAAAAACATAAGTGAAAAGTGATAAATGTGAAATAAAGTGCATTAGAAAAAAAATTAAAATAAGTCTGTTACGTGTGTGTTATCGGTCATAGCATGTGTGTCTGTAATACTGTTATTAATCTCCACGCAAATATCAATTATTGCTCTAATTAGGCAGTCTTGTAAATTCATCAACAAAGGGACATGTGCACGTTTCAAGATGACGGGTGCAGCAAAATTGTTAGGAATAAAGGTGCGTACACACGGGGCAATATGATCGCTGGCAATATATTGCTAGATTATATTGCCCAGTGTCCCGTTTTGTGAAAACGGGAGCGCGCACCCGGCGATTTATCGCTGGTGCACACTCCAATCACTGGCAATATGGTCGCTCAGCAACCATATTCCCAGCTATTTCAGCCCCTATCGCCCCCGTGTGTACACAGCATAATCGCCCCCGGATGACGTCAGCGAACCGGGACCAGGGCGGTCTTTTCGTATGGGCTTAATGGGCACTTGCTCTGGGGCCCCAGGTGTATAAGGGCCATACTCTGATAGCTGAGGATCCCCTTTTTCCAGGGATACCAGCATTTTTAAAATCGGCCCTGGGGAAATGGAGATATCCAACTTCAAAGCAGCAGTCCACATCTGACCTGTTAATTGCACTTCCCAGTCAGAATTCTCAGGTTCTCTCTGACTTAAGGTGCCCATACACGTCTCGATGCGGGCGTGCATTTTGAGCTTAAATAGCACGCATCGCATTCATCCTTGTACATGCGTTGTGCATACAATGCGATGAAAAGCAAGTACAAAAAGTATGTGCAGCACATACTTTTCTCTTTCAATGGTCCTGGTGACACAGCTTCACATTGGGATGTAGGAGGGTCCGCAGGAGCCAGGCACCTATCCTAAAGCTTTTGGAGGGTAGGCTCCTCTCCTACTGCATCCCAGACTCCTCAGTTCGTGTTAGGTGCCCACTGGAGTGGGTGCTATTCTAAAGGGCTGCCGGAGCAGCCGAAGGAGTAGAGTTAGTTAGGGTTTTTATTATTTTATTAACTTTTACACTAGCTAGGTAGGCACAGTGTGAGGATTCTCATTAGTGAATCCTCACACTGCTAGCACAGCAGGAGCTGACAGAAGCGCGTCCTGTCAGCTCACTGTGCACAGGGGAGACGCTGCCTGGCCTCCCTGTGCAGCGCTTACAGCTTCTTTTAAGAAGCTACGAAAACTCCACAGAATGATACTGAGCGCTGATTACCTATTCTACCGACTGTCCAGGATACACAACCAGTGTCCAACATACAAATTCTCAGTTGAAGTAAAAAAAATTGTGACATCTAGTGGTGCGAATAGGAACTGCAGGCAATCATCCCGATCATCCCTTTTTGTGATCATCCTTTTAGTACATCCGCAAATGGTGCCCTGCATACACAAATACATCCACTATAACCACAAACCCTAGCATACTACACATCCTATAACTAGCGAGTCTACCACATACCGACATCCTAAAAAAGAAACCTCCTCTATTACCCATAACGCCCAGCATAAACACACAACAGCGCACATATACCTGTACCACAGCCGCACAGCATCTGCCATGAGCCTGACGTCTGCCTTGTGTCCCGTGTCCTCGGCTCCTGCAGCAGGAGGTGCTGGGTCGTCCTCTGCTCCGCCTGTTGTGCTGTTCTGGGTCGGCCTCTGCTTCCACCCCCGGCTCCTATCAGGCTGGGGATCCTCCTCTATCCTCTCCTCCGCTGGGCTGTCACCTGTCCTCTGAGCAGCTCCTGTCCTTGATGTTACATCGTGTTCTTAACTTACTTTCGGGCAGGCATCTCTACGGGCAGCTCCGCACCACTGAGGGGGCTTCTACAGGTCTCCAGCTAGGGGTCCTTTGCATGTCCTCCAGTCCTGGTTCCTCGAGAGCGGGTGTCCTTCGCGGTGCCTGCGCACCTTGGTCTCCACTTGCTGCGTCCTCTATCTTCTTCGGAGCAACTTCAGGAGAATCCTCCGGCTGGGTGTGCTCCCAGGTAATTTACCCCCTCAGCACCTTCTTCCTTGAGGTTCTAGTCTTCACCCTCTCGGCTCCTCCACAGGCAGGCACTATGTAGGACACCTCGGCAGCACACATCATTCTGTTCTCTCTGGGTTTGGGGCTCCTCCTGTGGTTGGCAGCTAGTGGGGGCAGCGCGGTTCCCTTCCCTCTGGCAGGTGGCAGCAGTAGGGGACTTGGAGGAGCCTGGCTCTCCTGGCGCCATTCCTGGTCTCACAGCTGCGCAGCCTCCGCTCCTTACAGGTCAGCAGCTCACAGCACTGCACAGGCCCTTGTCCTCTCCAGGGATCACTCTTCCCGGTGCCGGCTCTCTCTGTTGTGGGTTATGCATCGCTGCAGGACCGCCTCTGATCCCCCTGCCCTACCTCTCTATAGTCCCTCTCACTGGCTCACCCGCCATATCCTGTACTGGCTGTATCATATATTTTTATATTTCTTTATACTCAAAGGCTATATATCCCCCTTCCCACACAGATTTAAGTTGCGACTATTTGACACAGTGGCTGCCTTGATAAAGGTACCAGCGGGGACCGAAACGTCAGAAGATCTCTCTTGCAGAAAATAAACTTTGGATTACCTCCTGGTTGTACCTCCATTGAACTACAGACTGGTGAGTGCTGTTTATTCCCCCAGTGGGGGTTCTTTCTGGTATCTATCTATCTAAGGAATTATCCAAGCAGGCAGCGGCACTCCATGGGCTTAACAATGTGTTTATTGGAGGTGACCGACGTTTCGGGGACTGGATACCCCTTTGTCAACGCGTGCGGGTGACACAGCAAACATTTAAATACATACAGCATGTGCATACTCACCATTCCCGTACGTGGAGCGTCCCGGTTGCGTCCAGTGCGGCTTCCGGTGCGGGCGGATGTCAGTGGGCGGAGCCTCACTGCATCATCACGCTCCCCTCTGTTGTAGATGGGTTGCTATGGTGACCCCACCGTATCGCCCACTTCTGTATGACAACCTCCGCTCCAGGATCCGGGTTTGGCTTCTGCCTATAACAACACATAAATGGCACATAAATAACCTACATTAAAACAGTAAAACAATGTTAAAAAATGGTGCAAGTTTGAAGTGTAAATTTCAGATGCCACGGGACTACTGCCCGAGCAATGTTTAAGAAGTGATGTGAAGAAGATGTCACCGCATCTAGCGTGACAATTGTATGGTGTTAACACAGGGATCCGGACGGGTGTGTTACATATGGATCTCTGTATACAATAATAACATGGTCAAACTGATCGCTAATGATCATGTTTGTAAATCGGAGATGTCAGGCTCTAACACATGGGGGAGATGTGCTGTGGGATCTCTATGAATGTGAGAATTACAGGGGCGTGTTGTACCATAAATATCGGCTCCACAAGTGATATATATGCTTCATGTTGTCTTTGAGAACAGAACAGCAGTATAGCGTGTATATATATACTATGTATACATCGGGGGAAATGTACCAAAATGGATTCGTAAAAAATAGGTGTATTCGTAGGCAGAAATACGCCTATTTTTTACACATTTGTATTTTTGGGATTTACACACACTTCTTTGTATGTCAAACAGACAGATCGCAATACTATACTTAGACACAACAGCTCGCACCCACGCAACACGGTGGAGAGTCTCCCATACTCAGTTTTTGAGAGTATGCAGGATCACTGATACCGACTCTGAAACCCATCACCAACTGGACATCATGCAGCAGAAGTTCGAGGACAGAGGCTACCCCAGACAGGGCCTACTTAAAGCCAAGGCCAGGGCTCTGGCGTGTGAGCGCACCACTCTTATCACAGGTGCAACACCTAAAGTCATAAAGCCATGTATTCCATGGGTTAATGACTTTAGCTCTGCCAGCCGAGAAACCACCAGCAGAGTAAAAAACTGGTGGGAAATTGTGCGTTCGGATCCCGAGCTACCGGTGTTCAAAGACACCAAGCTGATGCCGAGCTACAAGCGCGGCCCAAACTTGAAGGACCTATTGGTCAAGACCGAGATTACAAATTTTGACACCCCTTCTAGACAAATCAGACCCACCAGAATGGGCTGTTACCGGTGCCTAGGCTGCACAACATGCAGCTTCATGACAGCTTGCACCGAAATTGCACATCTCTATACGGGTAAAATTTTTTTAAATCAGATGGCCCCTCACGTGCACGACTAAATTTGTTATCTACATCATTTATTGTCCATGTGGAATACATTACATCGGCAAGACCGATTGTGCCATACGGGCAGCCCTTCATTCTGGCTCAGGGGAGCAACCAGTGACCAGGCATTTCGCCAAGGCCAAACATAACATGGCAATGATCAAATATAAGATCATAGACCACGTGCCGGCACACATACGGGGTGGCAACCGTTCCAAACAGCTTCTGCAGCTTGAGTCCAAGTGGATTTACAAAATGGACACACTACACCCTAAAGGCCTTAATGACACACTTGGCCTACATAATTTTTTGTAACCATTTTGGTCCACTAACACACAATCATGTCTTCCTTCTTCCTTTTCTCTCCCCCTTGTTAAAGGTACTTGTCATCCCACTGTGTGACACCAGTCCCCCAGCCTTATCGGTGTCCAGGTGACACACCAGGATAACATATAATATACAAGATGCTGGCATTCTGTTGTTGCAATTTCTGGCTTCTGGTGCTATGCGCATACAGTGATGCTGGCTGCATCACCCCACACAGGGCTGTTTTTGCTTATTATAGATACCCAGCAGGGACTCAGTATTTCTCCCTGCATTTAAACCACTCACGCCATAGGGTTTGCACCTCACCCAGTATATGCACTTTGACTTTTGCCCAGTACGGCTCCAATTCGGGGCCGCACGCAGTTATCTTTTTATACGTATACCCTTTTTAAATGTTCGTTTTTTATTATATATGTCTTCTCATTTTTAGCCACTAGATGTCACTATGTAGTCATAATATGGTCATGTCCACTTGTTTTTTTTGCATTTTTTATTCACTTGCATCCTCTGAAGTTTTGTGTATGTATGGATGCCTTTGTTGCTTTATGACTTCTGTAGCACGATACTTGTATTCATGCTAATGTGAGCTGCAATCTCTTTCCCAGCCCACCCACGTCACCGCGGGATGACGACCGTGATGACGCTCGGTCAGCTGGACGCCGCCGAACGTGGTGACGTCACTGCTGTGCGCAGGACTCCGGAAACCGGCCCGTGGATGCTCGTGGGGGACGGCTACAGGGAGGGGGTAAGTTAGCGCCTATTTGTTAACATGTCTTATAAATACCCATGCACTTGCACTTTATTCTGTACTTCACCCTGTCTGCATTTTGTCCTGACGACGGGGGTCCGGCCCCCGAAACGTTGACGCCTGTAAGACCACTTATGGAATAAACACGGCCTTTTGATTTCACCAGCATTTGTGAGTCCTCGAGTGCCCATTCATTTCGTCATTGTATTCTGTGGGCAGTTCATTGTGGCTGCCCTCTGCAAGCTGGCACCGGGGCAAGCTACACATCTCAGCTCACTTCAGTCCAGAGTGACGGCCCTTCCGGATTTATATATATATATATATATATATATATATATATATATATATATATATATATAGAACAAAGAGTGGGGTACCCTTTCAATGCGCTAGATAAAGTAGATTGGGCAGCACTCTGTCAGTCCCCCCTGTTAGCGGGGGAAGTGGGGAATAGAAGAAAAAAGATAGAAGACAGAGCGCGCCACTATTTTATGGAGATCCACCACCAGAAGGATCAAGAAAATATATCGACAGGTCACTGTACAACAGTATTTAATACAATTAATTTAAAAACAAAGTAAAAACATTTTTGCTTGTATGCAGTCAGTTGGTCGAATCGATATAATCAGGAAAAAACTCCCAAGGCGTTTCGTCAAAAAAAATGACTTCCTCAGGGGTAACTTTCTAGGTGGTGGAGAAAGGCCATATTACTAATTTAGTATATACACAATTAAGTAGTTACTTTTTCAATACTGAGAATGTACATACCCTTAGGTAAATGGATAGTGAATGTAAGTTTTCACTCCGGATAGCGGTCTTACTGACAAACTGTACAAAAGTGTGCAAATGGATCCCTTGGAGATCTTAATGCTGGTATCCAGCTGCAACTATAGCATAATAATAGAGTATACAAAGAAAATAAAATACTGTACTCTATAGCGCCTTCGGATCCGGGAGCAGCCTGAGTTTTTGACTCATCCACTGATACCACAATATTTTCTGCTCAAACTACATAATATTAATAATTAGCCACCATATATAACCAGGAGGAATAACTTTAAGTGGGGGCAGGACGGAGTCTGTGTACAGACCAATTGTTCTAAATATACAGTTTATTCATTGGCACAAAACAGCAAAATAGGTTAAAATTAAAAAAGTGCATTAAGAAAAAAGTGAATAGAAATTGGAGCTGTGTGTCCGTGTCGCTGTACACTTATACAGTGCCCGTGTCAGCAGATTTCAACATACACAATTTTCTTTCTCTTTCAATGGTCCTGGTGACACAGCTCAACACTGGGATGTAGGAGGGTCCGAAGGAGCCAGGCACCTATCCTAAAGTTTTAGAGGGTAGGCTCCTCCCCTACTGCATCCCTGGACTCTTCAGTTCGTGTTAGGTGCCCACTGGAGTGGGTGCTATTCTAAAGGGCTGCAGGAGCAGCCGAAGAATTAGAGTAGTTAGGGGATTTTTATTATTTTATTAACTTTTACCCTAGCTAGGTAGGCACAGTGTGAGGATTCTCATAGTGAATCCTCACACTGCTTGCGCAGCAGGAGCTGACAGAAGCGCGTCCTGTCAGCTCACTGTGCACAGGGGAGACACTGTCTGGTCCCCCTGTGCAGCGCTTATAGCCTTTTCTAAAAGGCTGCCTGGGCTCCGGAGTACCCTGAAACCGGCTCCACGTTTAGGTGGGGATCATGGGGGACAGGCGCTCCGTGATGGCGGCGGCCATTTTATGCGGAGCTTACACGCTGAGCTCCTAGATGAGAGGACAGCAGCGTTGTGACAGGCATGTTCCAAGTGATCCCCATTTGAGGGGGAGACACTGGAACTAGGAAATCCTACCTAAGGAGCGGCTTGCTGGGGGTGGTTGGCGCCAAAAGGTCACGGACCCCGCAGCAGCAGGGACCTGTGGTCTCTTCCTTCACTCTGACTTTGGCGCCTTTCAGAACGCTTGCAGCGGAGCTGAGCTGGCTTACTGATCCTGGCAGAGTGACTTGGATTTCCTGGGCATCGCTTCCCCGCAGTTGAAACCAACAGACAGATAAGTGATTGGGTGCATTGCCTCTGTATAAACGCTTGTACATTGTTTGCACTGTGTATACTGATAGATATACATTTATCACTTGCGTCATGTCTGAGCATCAGGCTGTGGTTTTGGGGGAGGGAGCCCTTAATGCACTGAGCGAGTGCAATGTTTGCACACAAAAATTTGTCCCTGAGCAGATGGCCAAGGGGGGCTTATGTATTACTTGCGCTGATGTGAGACCCATGGGCAGTGATCCCCATAGGGCAGAGCATATGGAACCTGCGTGGGCCAGGGCCCTAGGCAGGTCAGTAAACGCTTTGGTGCAGCTTTTGGCAGAGTGATGGGCTGGTAGAATCACAGAGACCTATGCCATCATCTCAGCAGTCGTCTGGCTCCTTGCCTCTTACCCAGGCAGATCCTGCACTTATCCAGGTGATGCAGGATACTGCAAAAGGGATTAACAGGTTCAGTGAAATGCTGGACAAAATGGATGATGTGGCAGGGACCCCTAGAAGGTCTTATGCCTTAACTACTGTGGTAGATGAAGAGGAAGGAGAGTATACTGACATCCCCTGGGATCAGGGTGATGATTTGGAAGAGAACTCTGCTGCTGGTATAGAGGATCTCATTGTAGCTGTGAAGCAGGCTTTAAAGCTGACTGTGGAGGATAAGACTCCTGTTAAAGGTGTTTTTAAGCGACAGCGGAAGGAGGCTGTTACTTTTCCTTCAGATGAGGGGTTACAGGAATTGTTAGAAGGGGCTTGGAAAACTCCTGATAAGAGGCTTCAGATGCCAAAACGATTCCTTAATCTGTACCCCATGCCAGAGTCTCATGCGGAGCTCTGGGAAAGGGTCCCAGTTGTGGACGCTTCAGTGGCACGTTTGTCCAAGGCTACTGTATTACCAGTACAGGGCGGTGCAGCTTTTAAAGATTCTGTGGATAAAAAGCTGGAGGGAAACCTCAAGGCTATTTTTGAAGGGGTGGGGTTTACCTTACGACCCCTTATTGCTTCAGCCTGGGTTTCTAAGGCCATGATAGAGTGGGCTGGTGAATTATGCACCATGCTGCAGGCTGACCCGGGTGCATTACTGCTTGCAGAAAAGATTAAGGCAGCAGCAGAATATGCAGTTGAAGCAGAGGAGGAAGCTATTAAAATGGCAACCAGAGTGTCCACAGTCTCCATTAATGCCAGGAGAGTGCTTTGGCTTAAAGCCTGGGAAGCAGACAATGAGTCCAAGAAGGCTCTGGAAACATTAGCCTTCAAAGGAAAGGTACTCTTTGGTACCGAATTAGAGGAGATTATAAAACAGGCCACAGGCGGCAAAAGTACATTCCTGCCGGCTTCCTCAGCAAAGCAGACGTCCAGGTTTTCTGCTTTTAAGCCGTCCTTTCGGCCCTCCCCTAGAGGTGGTGCGTCCTTTCGAGGACAGTCTTTCAGGGAAAGTTTTCAGCCCTCTAGAGGCAAGACACAAAAGTCAAAATTTGGCTCTTTTCACAAGAAGCCTGCCAATAAAGGAGAGGATAAACCCTCTGCATGACTGTCAGGGGCTTTGCCCGACAGTGACAAAAGTGGGCGGGCGTCTCACGCTCTTCAGGGACGCTTGGGCTTCTCTAGACCAGGATGCCTGGGTGCTAGACATCATAACACAGGGTTACAAAATCCCTTTCAGAGGGCCACCTCCGAAGAGGTTCATTCCCACATCCTTACCAAAGGAGGCACGGCTGCGTACAGCTCTTGTGAGAGCAGCGCACTCCCTTTTGGAAAAAGGGGTGGTGACACTAGTCCCCAAGACAGAGTGGAAGAAAGGCTTTTACTCCACGCTGTTCCTGGTGCCCAAACCAGACGGGTCTTTCAGACCAATACTAAATTTGAAGTCTCTAAATGTTCATTTATGGGTAGACCATTTCAAAATGGAGTCTCTACGGTCAGTACTTCTGAGTCTGGACCAGGGAGAATTTTTGGCGTCCATGGATGTCCAGGACGCATATTTGCACGTCCCTATACACCCGGAGCATCAGACCTTGTTGAGGTTTGCCATAGGAGACCTGCATTTACAATTCCGGGCGTTACCCTTTGGGCTAGCAACCGCGCCAAGGGTATTCACAAAGATAATGTCAGTAATGGCGGCGGTGCTGAGGCTCAGGGGAATCACAGTAATACCCTATTTGGACGATCTCCTGTTCAAAGCAGAGTCAGCAGCCATGCTGCAGAGTCACTTGGCAGAGGCCATCGGCTTTTTGCAGGCTCACGGCTGGATTTTAAATTTGCAAAAATCTCAGTTGGTACCGTCACAAAGGCTCCAATTCTTGGGAGTCATACTGGACACCCATCTTCATCGGGTATTCCTCCCGGAGGTAAAGGCCAGGGATCTGGTCACCCTAGTCCAGGAGATTCTCAGGGCTCAGAGCATTTCAGTATGGAGGTGCCTCAAGCTCCTGGGGAAGATGGTGGCGTCATTCGAGACGCTTCAATTTGCCAGGTTCCACTCTCGGAGGTTCCAATGGAACATTTTGTCAGCTTGGTCAGGAAACACTTTGACCATGAAATCCGAGATGATAGTGCTGTCTTCGGACACCCGAGAATCCTTGAAATGGTGGACAGAAGTAGATTCCCTTCAGTGGGGTCGGTCATTACAGACCTGGGACTGGTTGATAGTAACTACCGACGCCAGTCTCAGGGGCTGGGGGGCAATAGTCCTGGATCTCAGGCTTCAGGGCCTGTGGACGGCAGAGGAATCAGCGTTACCAATCAACATCTTGGAGCTGAGAGCTGTCTGGAAAGTCATTTCCTTGGCGGGAGACAGGTTACAGAACCTTCCTTTGAGGATTCAGACCGACAATGCCACAGCTGTGGCGTATCTGAATCACCAGGGAGGTACACGCAGCAAATTGGCCATGTGGGAGGTATCCAGAATCTTCCTATGGGCGGAACAGAATGTTCCAGCTGTATCGGCTATATTCATCCCAGGAATAGAGAATATAGAAGCCGACTTCCTGAGCAGGGAGGAGCTCAAGGAAGGGGAATGGAGCTTACACCCTCAGGTGTTTCACCAAATCACTTCGATGTGGGGAACTCCGGATGTGGACCTGATGGCATCCAGGATCAACTGTCAAGTGCCCAGGTTCTATGCCAGAACAAGGGATCCACTAGCGGAGGCAGTGGATGCCATGACTATTCACTGGCAGGGAGATCTCCTTTATGCATTCCCACCAGTACCAATGTTACCGAGACTTCTGAAGAAAATACAGGGGCAGAAGGTTCCAGTGATCTTAGTGGCCCCGGATTGGCCAAGGAGATCCTGGTACTCGAGGCTTCAGAGGTTGTCTGTGGACTCATGGCGTCTACCTCTGAGACCAGACCTTCTAAGACAAGGCCCATTCAATCACCTGGATTCAGATCGATTGATTTTGACGGCCTGGCTATTGAAACCACCATTTTGAAAAGAAAAGGGTTTTCTGAGGCAGTAGTACAGACGATGATAAAAGCCAGAAAAGCTGTATCTTCGGCAAATTATTATAGAGTCTGGAAGACTTACATTCGATGGTGTGAGAGAAGAAAGGCTCATACATCTCATTTTAAGCTATCAAGAATGATGGAATTCTTACAAGATGGTTTTTCATCGGGCCTAAGCCTTCAGTCACTGAAGGTGCAGATTTCGGCCTTGTCCATCTATTTCCAGAAAAAGATAGCCATTTTGCCGGAAATTCAAACCTTTTTACAAGGAGTATCCAGGTTGAAACCTCCATACAAGCAACCAGTAGCACCTTGGGATCTATCACTGGTTTTGGAATGCCTTCAAAAGGCACCTTTTGAACCTTTAAGGTCGGCTGACTTTAAGTTTCTCACGTGGAAGCTAGTGTTTTTGTTAGCAGTAGCATCTGCTAAAAGAGTTTCAGAATTGGGAGCTTTGTCATGTAAATCTCCCTTCTTAATTTTTCATGATGACAGGGCTGTTTTAAGAACAGTGCCTCAGTTTTTACCGAAGGTGGTATCTACCTTCCATTTAAATCAGGAGATAGTTCTACCTGTGTTTCAACCCCCAGAGGGTTCTAAGAAAAGGGACAAGTTGAGAACTTTGGATGTTGTGCGTGCCTTACGCATATATGTGGACAGAGTGAAGAGTGTCAGGAAGACTGACACATTGTTGGTATTGTATGACGTACACAAGATTGGTTGGCCTGCATCTAAGCAGACTATTGCTAGGTGGTTGCGGTCTGTGATAGCCTTTGCATACACCAAAGTGGGTAGACCAGTACCGGCCAAAATAAATGCGCATACCACCAGGTCAGTTGCCACCTCTTGGGCGGTTCGACATGGGGCCACAGCTGAGCAGGTTTGCAGAGCTGCCACTTGGTCATCTGTTCACACATTTGCCAAATTCTATAGATTCCATGAGTTCGCGTCGGAGGACGCATCATTCGGGCGAGCAGTGCTGAGAGCTGCAGACCTGAGCGTACCCTCCCAAAGGACCGGCTCTGGAACGTCCCAGTGTTGAGCTGTGTCACCAGGACCATTGAAAGAGAAAAAGGGATTTTTGTAAGAACTTACCGTTCGAATCCCTTTCTCTGATATGGTCCTGGTGACACAGCGATCCCTCCCTTACGCTCAGTAAGTATGCCAGAAGTTTCATGATGTTCATGTTAAAATGGTTAAAAGTTAACAGTTTTCTGTTATAAAATGTGCATATAATATGTGCAGGCGTTTGTACTGAGTTAATGTATTCCAGTGGCTTTGAAAGATGAACTGAAGAGTCCAGGGATGCAGTAGGGGAGGAGCCTACCCTCTAAAACTTTAGGATAGGTGCCTGGCTCCTTCGGACCCTCCTACATCCCAGTGTTGAGCTGTGTCACCAGGACCATATCAGAGAAAGGGATTCGAACGGTAAGTTCTTACAAAAATCCCTTTTTAATAACTCATGTCGACCTATTCCTGTGTTGACCTTTTTCATGCAGCCTTTTGGATTGTGTCGACCGTTTTCAGCGTCAATTTAAACCAGGTCGATCTTTTTCATATGTAGACCTTTTCACTGCCGACCAAAAGATCTAATTACTGTCGACTTAATGACCCTCACCCCTGGTCACAGCGTCTATAAACTGTTATGTAGGACAGGAGACAAGTTCCGAAAACTAAAATATCATAAATTCCCAAACGTTGGGCAAAAGAAGCAGCCTCTGTGTTTTCCTTCACATGTAGTCATACAGATAGAGTCGGACAACAGGAATAATATGCGCTACATGATAATGTATTTATAGCATTCCTCCCAACTGTCCTGATTACAGTGGTATGGTCCCGCTATTTGGAGCCTGCCCTGATGTCCCTTGAGGGGAGGTGATCATGGCTGCTCTGCTTTGTGGAGCAGCCGGTGATTGCTGGATAGGTGCCGTGCGCAGCAAGGAGAGACGGGGCTGGGTATGCTGGCAAAGAGGATGGAAAACCCGGGGCCTCGATGCCCGGTCCCGCCCCCGTTGCACATAGCCCCGCCCCTTTCCAGGGCCAGCTGCATGCAGGTCCCACTGATCTATTGGTAAAAGTTGGAAGGCATGTTCGATGTTCTGTGTATACAATACATTCCTTTTTCTTTTTTAATAGTAGGATCGGCAGCAATTAGCTGTATGCTCTGGCCTTCGTCTGCGGATCTTCGCCTACAGTGAAGTGTATGGCCTTTGTCAAACATACATAAAAAAAAAAAAAAAAAATGATACCCGATCTATTGTCTGCGGGCAGACGTGATTCTAGTCTGGCTCTAAACACAGATATTTCTCCATTCCCTGGAGAGAAAGAGAGAAATTGGCCTCACACCCCTTGCTGAAACAGGTAAGGATCATATGGTCGACCTAAAGATTGTCGACAGTCATTAGGTCAACATACTGCAAGGTCGACATGGGTCAAGGTCAACAGGTCATTTGGTCCAAAAAAGCATTAGGTCAAAATGGTCTAGCTCAACATGGGGTTTTGTACCTTTTTTTTTACCCGAATGCCGACACAGTCAACATGGACACAGGATTAAGTGCACCGCATCGCCTCGCATGTCTGGCTGTGCTTGGCACTCTATGTTATTCTCCCACCACACCCTAGTGCAGGCGTTCCCAACCACGGTCCTCAAGGCACACCAACAGTACAGGTTTTAATGATATCCAGGCTTGAGCACAGGTGACTTAATTAGTACCTGTGATTTGGATTAATCCATCTGTGCTGAAGCCTGGATATCACTAAAACCTGCACTGTTGGTGTGCCTTGAGGACCGTGGTTGGGAACGCCTGCCCTAGTGGATGGTAGGGCATGAAATTCCGCCTGTCGGCACATGTCGGCTCAAAAACCCCCCCAAAAATCCAGTGAAAAACCCAGTCGACCTAGACCATGTTGACCTAATGACCTGTCGACCTAGACCCATGTCGACTTTGCAGTATGTCGACCTGATGACTGTCGACCATCTGATATCGCTGATACAGGTTAATAAATAGAGGCTATCAATCCGAACGGCCTGTAATTGGTATAGCTATCTCACCCCTGCATTACTATATTAAGTATAAATTGGTAATGGGGGAGGCGCACCCAGGAATATGTATTAGACTTGGAAGCAAAGAAAGATAAAGTATTCCTACAAGGGGCAATCTAGGTTAGCATATATTAATGTTCTGATTAATGTTATAGGTACATTAACCCCTTCCCGACATTTGACGTACATTTACGTCATGGTCGGGAAGTACTTCCCGACACATGGCGTAAATGTACGTCATGGCATTTAACTGTCACCGCGTCTATAGACGCGGTGACAGTTTCAACATGTCTGCTGTCCCTGACAGCAGACATGTCCGTGCATGCCCAGGGGGGGCTGCGATGCCGCCCCCCCGTCGGCGATCGCTGTGATTGGCTGTTCAGTGTGAACAGCCAATTACAGCGTTTTCCTGTGTCACCGGCGAATAACGTTCGCCGGTGACACGGGATCAGAGGTGATTGGTGCTGTAAAGTACAGCACCAATCACCGCGGGGTGTAAGGGTGACACTGGTGTCACCCCACCGCACCCCGCCCGCCCCCAAAGGCCGTGATTGGTTCGTCGGACCGACGGACCAATCACAGCCAAGGAGGGGGATTTAAACTAACGGTGACTGCACTGCAGACGCCATTCCGGTCTGGAATAGCGTGCAGTGCGGTCACCGTACCTCCCTGCCGCCATACTGACCAGAACCTTGCTCCATAGCTTGCTCCATACTTACCTGATCGCTGCTTCATCACTGCTTCCTGGATCCTGTTACTACTTGTGCCTTCCTGTGAAATTGTGCTGCTGCAGTGTACTAGCTAGATAGATAGAGAGATAGAGAGATAGATAGAGAGATAGAGAGATAGAGAGATAGAGAGATAGAGAGAGATAGAGAGAGAGATAGTGTCAGAGAGTGCTGATCGCTGCTTCATCACTGCTTCCTGGATCCTGTTGCTACTTGTGCCTTCCTGTGAAATTGTGCTGCTGCAGTGTACTAGCTAGATAGAGAGATAGATAGAGAGATAGAGAGAGATAGAGAGAGAGAGATAGATAGAGAGGCCTAGTGACAGAGTGCTATATTTTGTGCTGCTGCAGTGTGATAGTTATAGAGAGATAGAGAGAGATAGAGAGAGATAGTGTCAGAGAGTGGTATATTTTGTGCTGCTGCAGTGTGATATAGTTATAGATAGAGAGAGATAGAGAGAGAGAGATAGATAGAGAGGCCTAGTGACAGAGTGCTATATTTTGTGCTGCTGCAGTGTGATAGTTATAGAGAGATAGAGAGAGAGAGATAGAGAGAGATAGTGACAGATTGTGCTATATATTTTTGATATAACTGACTGCTGCCCCCTCCTTTTGTGCTGATCAGTATAAATTAACTGATCAGAAACTTTTTGGGGGCGCAGGTTTTTTTTTATATATAGATATACCTGTCAGTGCTGCTGCTGCAGTGTCATAGAGTGATAGATAGTGAGAGATAGAGAGATAGAGAGAGATAGTGACAGAGAGTGATAGAGAGTGCTAAATTTTTTGTCTGCTGCCCCCGCCTTTTGTGCTGATCACTATATCTGAGGTGATCAGCAACTTTTTTGGGGGTACAGAGGTTTTTTTTTTTTTATATATACCTGTCAGTTGCACCAAAGGTTGTGCACCTGCTGCACCTCACTGGTAATCAGTGTCGCATCACTGATCACCTTTTTTTTTTTTGTGTGTGTGCTGTGGGGTCTTTTTTTAATTTTTTTTTTACACACACTGTGATTTTGTGGGTGTCCTGTGGCCGCTGTGCGCTGATCAGTGACGTACATCACTGATCATCTTTTTCGGTACAGGGTTGATCTATATATTTTTTTTTTTGATCAAATTCCTGTTGCCTTTGAGCGCTGTTCAGTGACAGACGTTACTGACCAACATCTGTGCTCAATTTTTGGCGCAGGACCTTTTTTTTTTTTTTTAACCCCTTAAATTTTTTATTTTTAACCCCTTCATTTTTTTTTTTTTTATTGGTATAAAGTATTTTTTTTTTTTCTGCACCACATACACACTACACACTACATACCCCCCGGATTGAAATAAAGTTTGTACCCCCCCCTACACTATACACGTGTTGAAACATTTCACTACCAGTAACACAAAAATAAAAATGGCATCCCAAATGTCCTCCCAAATGTCCTCCCAAATGTCCTCCCAGTCATCCAGGAGAATGTATTCAGCGGAGGAGGCATATGCCCTGCTTGCTTCTGACTCTGACACAGCCAGTGATGCAAGCGGGGAATTTGAAGGATTCGCCTTAAGCTCCTCTTCCTCCTCTGGTGATGAGGGACCCCCTCAAAGACGCCCCCGTAGAGCAGCTGAGACCCCCCCCCCAATAATTGATCTCGTATGGACCCCACCACCAGACAATTTTGAGCCCCAGGTTCCTGAGTTTTTGGCCATGCCAGGAATCCAATTTGATTCCACAGGTCTCAGAGAAATTGACTTTTTCAAATTATTTTTCTCTGATGATTTTATAAATTTAATGGTGGACCAAACTAATTTATATGCCCAGCAGTTTATTGCTCAAAACCCCACGTCATCATTTGCTAGGTGGACCCCTGTAGATGCAGTAGAGATGATGACGTTTTGGGGTCTGGTGTTTCATATGGGCATAGTAAAAAAGCCAGAAATTAGGCAATATTGGAGTACAGATGTTCTGTACAGTACTCCATTTTACCGTATGGCCATGCCCCGGACTCGATTTGAGACAATTCTTAAATTTATACATTACACCGATAATGCACAGTGCCCACCCAGAGATGATCCCACCTTTGACCGGCTATTCAAAGTCAGGCCGGTCATTGATCATTTCAGTGCCAAATTTGAAGAGGTGTACATCCCTGAAAAATTTATTTGTATCGACGAGTCCCTTATACATTTTAAAGGAAGGGTTAAATTCCGCCAGTACCTTCCCAGTAAGAGGGCAAGGTATGGCATAAAAATGTACAAACTGTGTGAAAGCACCTCAGGGTACACCCACAGGTTTAGGGTTTATGAAGGGAAGGATTCAAGAATTGAACCGCCAGAATGCCCCCCCTCCCTCGTAGGTGTTAGTGGGAAAATTGTCTGGGATTTAGTGCACCCCTTCCTGGATAAAGGTTATCACCTCTATGTGGATAACTTTTACACCAGCATCCCCCTGTTTAAGGCCCTTGGTTCAAGAGGTACAGCAGCTTGCGGTACTGTGCGCAAGAACCAAAGAGGCCTCCCAAAAACGCACATTGCCCAAGTAATGAGAAGGGGTGAAAGCAGGGGAATATGCACCGAAAATATGTTGTTGGTCAAATATAAGGACAAGAGGGATGTCCTTATACTGACAACAATTCACGGAGACAGTACCACCTCCGTCCCTGTACGAGGTACCAGTACCCACACCTCCAAACCTAATTGTATCCTGGATTACAATAGGTACATGGGCGGAGTGGATCTTTCAGATCAGGTACTGAAGCCGTACAGTGCCCTGCGGAAAACAAAAATCTGGTACAAGAAGGTGGCCGTGTATATCATCCAGATGGCACTGTATAACGCTTACGTGCTATTCCGTTCTACCGGCCAGAGGGGGACATTTATGCACTTTCAAGAGGAAGTCATAAAGGGCCTAATATTTGGGAACCAGCAGGCAGAGGGCCCCAGTACTTCTAGTACTGGCCCCCGTATTGTACCAGGGCAGCATTTTCCTGATGAAATCCCCTCCACTGGAAAAAAGGGCAGGACACAAAAAAGGTGCAAAGTTTGCTATAAAAAGGGAATAAGAAAGCAAACTATTTTCCAGTGTGACACTTGCCCCGACAAACCCGGCCTATGTATAAAGGAGTGTTTTAAAATATACCACACATCTATGGAATATTAGGTTCATAATTTCACCGTGCTTCGGGGGTCTTGCTAATGCCACATAGCACCCACCATTCATTCCACCAGAATCTGAGCCGCAAAATCCAAAAATCACTCCTTCCCTTCTGAGTCCTGCCATGCACCCAACTGGTATTTTTTGGTCACATGTGAGGCATTGCCGTACTCGGGAGAAATTGGGGCACATATTTTGGGGTGCTTTGTCTCCTTCATTCCTTGTGAAAATGAAAAATTTTGAGCCAGAACTGCATTTTTGTGTAAAAAAATGTAATTTTTCATGTTCACTGCCCACTTGTATCAAAATTGGTGAAACCCCTGGGGGTTTGAAATGTACACTATACCCCTAGATGAATTCCCTGAGGGGTGTAGTTTGCAAAATGGGGTCACTTGTGGGGGGGTTCCACTGTATTGGTGCTTTGGGGGTCTTGCTAATGCGACATAGCACCCACCATCATTCCACCAGAATTTGTGCTGCAAAATCCAAATATCACTCCTTCCCTTCTGAGTCCTGCCACTTTTTGGTCACACATGAGGCATTGCCGTACTCTGGAGAAATTGGGGCACAGATTTTGGGGTGCTTTGTCTCCTTCATTCCTTCTGAAAATGAAAAATTTTGAGCCAGAACTGCATTTTTGTGTAAAAAAATGTAATTTTTCATTTTCACTGCCCACTTGTATCAAAATTGGTGAAACCCCTGGGGGTTTTAAATGTACACTATACCCCTAGATGAATTCCCTGAGGGGTGTAGTTTGCAAAATGGGGTGACTTGTGGGGGGGTTCCACTGTATTGGTGCAACATAGCACCCACCATTCATTCCACCAGAATATGTGCTGCAAAATCCAAAAATCACTCCTTCCCTTCTGAGTCCTGCCATGCACCCAACTGGTATTTTTTGGTCACATGTGAGGCATTGCCGTACTCGGGAGAAATTGGGGCACAGATTTTGGGGTGCTTTTTCTCCTTCATACCTTCTGAAAATGAAAAATTTTGAGCCAGAACTGCATTTTTGTGTAAAAAAATGTAATTTTTCATTTTCACTGCCCACTTGTATCAAAATTGGTGAAACCCCTGGGGGTTTGAAATGTACACTATACCCCTAGATGAATTCCCTGAGGGGTGTAGTTTTCAAAATGGGGTGACTTGTGGGGGGGTTCCACTGTATTGGTGCTTGGGGGGGTCTTGCTAATGCGACATAGCACCCACCAAAATTCCACCAGAATCTGAGCCGCAAAATCCAAAAATCACTCCTTCCGTTCTGAGTCCTGCCATGCACCCAACTGGTATTTTTTGGTCACATGTGAGGCATTGCCGTACTCGGGAGAAATTGGGGCACATATTTTGGGGTGCTTTTTCTCCTTCATACCTTCTGAAAATGAAAAATTTTGAGCCAGAACTGCATTTTTGTGTAAAAAATGTAATTTTTCATGTTCACTGCCCACTTGTATCAAAATTGGTGAAACCCCTGGGGGTTTGAAATGTACACTATACCCCTAGATGAATTCCCTGAGGGGTGTAGTTTTCAAAATGGGGTGACTTGTGGGGGGGTTCCACTGTATTGGTGCTTGGGGGGTCTTGCTAATGCGACATAGCACCCACCAAAATTCCACCAGAATCTGAGCCGCAAAATCCAAAAATCACTCCTTCCGTTCTGAGTCCTGCCATGCACCCAACTGGTATTTTTTGGTCACATGTGAGGCATTGCCGTACTCGGGAGAAATTGGGGCACATATTTTGGGGTGCTTTTTCTCCTTCATACCTTCTGAAAATGAAAAATTTTGAGCCAGAACTGCATTTTTGTGTAAAAAAATGTAATTTTTCATTTTCACTGCCCACTTGTATCAAAATTGGTGAAACCCCTGGGGGTTTGAAATGTACACTATACCCCTAGATGAATTCCCTGAGGGGTGTACTTTGCAAAATGGGGTGACTTGTGGGGGGGTTCCACTGTATTGGTGCAACATAGCACCCACCATTCATTCCACCAGAATCTGTGCTGCAAAATCCAAAATTCACTCCTTCCCTTCTGAGTCCTGCCATGCACCCAACTGGTATTTTTTGGTCACATGTGAGGCATTGCCGTACTCGGGAGAAATTGGGGCACATATTTTGGGGTGCTTTTTCTCCTTCATACCTTCTGAAAATGAAAAATTTTGAGCCAGAACTGCATTTTTGTGTAAAAAAATGTAATTTTTCATTTTCACTGCCCACTTGTATCAAAATTGGTGAAACCCCTGGGGGTTTGAAATGTACACTATACCCCTAGATGAATTCCCTGAGGGGTGTAGTTTTCAAAATGGGGTGACTTGTGGGGGGGTTCCACTGTATTGGTGCTTGGGGGGTCTTGCTAATGCGACATAGCACCCACCAAAATTCCACCAGAATCTGAGCCGCAAAATCCAAAAATCACTCCTTCCGTTCTGAGTCCTGCCATGCACCCAACTGGTATTTTTTGGTCACATGTGAGGCATTGCCGTACTCGGGAGAAATTGGGGCACATATTTTGGGGTGCTTTTTCTCCTTCATACCTTCTGAAAATGAAAAATTTTGAGCCAGAACTGCATTTTTGTGTAAAAAAATGTAATTTTTCATTTTCACTGCCCACTTGTATCAAAATTGGTGAAACCCCTGGGGGTTTGAAATGTACACTATACCCCTAGATGAATTCCCTGAGGGGTGTAGTTTTCAAAATGGGGTGACTTGTGGGGGGTTCCACTGTATTGGTGCTTGGGGGGTCTTGCTAATGCGACATAGCACCCACCAAAATTCCACCAGAATCTGAGCCGCAAAATCCAAAAATCACTCCTTCCGTTCTGAGTCCTGCCATGCACCCAACTGGTATTTTTTGGTCACATGTGAGGCATTGCCGTACTCGGGAGAAATTGGGGCACATATTTTGGGGTGCTTTTTCTCCTTCATACCTTCTGAAAATGAAAAATTTTGAGCCAGAACTGCATTTTTGTGTAAAAAAATGTAATTTTTCATTTTCACTGCCCACTTGTATCAAAATTGGTGAAACCCCTGGGGGTTTGAAATGTATACTATACCCCTAGATGAATTCCCTGAGGGGTGTACTTTGCAAAATGGGGTGACTTGTGGGGGGGTTCCACTGTATTGGTGCAACATAGCACCCACCATTCATTCCACCAGAATCTGTGCTGCAAAATCCAAAATCACTCCTTCCCTTCTGAGTCCTGCCATGCACCCAACTGGTATTTTTTGGTCACATGTGAGGCATTGCCGTACTCGGGAGAAATTGGGGCACAGATTTTGGGGTGCTTTTTCTCCTTCATACCTTCTGAAAATGAAAAATTTTGAGCCAGAACTGCATTTTTGTGTAAAAAAATGTAATTTTTCATTTTCACTGCCCACTTGTATCAAAATTGGTGAAACCCCTGGGGGTTTGAAATGTACACTATACCCCTAGATGAATTCCCTGAGGGGTGTAGTTTTCAAAATGGGGTGACTTGTGGGGGGGTTCCACTGTATTGGTGCTTGGGGGGTCTTGCTAATGCGACATAGCACCCACCAAAATTCCACCAGAATCTGAGCTGCAAAATCCAAAAATCACTCCTTCCCTTCTGAGTCCTGCCATGCACCCAACTGGTATTTTTTGGTCACATGTGAGGCATTGCCGTACTCGGGAGAAATTGGGGCACAGATTTTGGGGTGCTTTGTCTCCTTCATACCTTCTGAAATGACAAATTTGGAGCCAGAACTGCATTTTTGTGTAAAAAAAATAATTTTTCATTTTCACTGCCCAGTTGTACCACAATTGGTGAAACCCCTGGGGGTTTGAAATGTACACTATACCCCTAGATGAATTCCCTGAGGGGTGTAGTTTGCAAAATGGGGTCACTTGTGGGGGGTTCCTAACTTTTAGCATCTTATGGTGCCTTGAAACCTACATGGTGCCTTAAAAATAATCTCATAAAAAGGAGGCTCCAAAATCAAGTAGGTGCTCCTTCTATTATGAAGCCTGTGGTTTGGTCACCGTGCACACTAGGGCCACATATAGGATATTTATGAAAACAAAAGAATTGGGGGAATCAATTTTTTAGTCACATTTCTCTAGTAAAATGTACTGTGTTCCTTATAAAATGTATTAAAATTTCAAATCTGCAAAAAAAAAGAAATTTTGAAATTTCACCTACACTTTGTTTTAATTCCTGTGAAACACCTAAAGGGTTAACAAACTTCCAAATGCTGTTTTGAATACTGTGAGGGGTGCAGTTTTTGAAATGGCATCATTTATGGGGGTGTCTCACATACAAGTCCCTCAAAGTTACATCAGAACTGAACTGATCCCTAAAAAAATCAGTGTTTGAAATTTTCTTGAAAATTTGAGAATTTGCTATTCATATTGTAAGCCTCCTAGTGTCCCAAAAAATTAAAAGGAAGTTGAAATAATGATGTCAACATAAAGTAGACATATGGCCTATGTTAGTTATTCACTATTTTGAGTGGTAAGATTATTTGTCTCACAAGCAGAAAAATTTAACATTTTGCAAATCGCTAAATTTTCCATTTTTTCACGATATTTTGGTATTTTTCACAAAAAAACACAGACTGTATCGACCCAAATTTACCACTAATTTGAAGTACAATGTGTCACGAAAAAACAATCTCAAAATCACTGGGATAAGTAAAAGCAAAAAAAAGTTATCCCCACTTAAGTGAGACATGTCAGATTTGAAAAAAAGGGCTCTGTCAGGAACGCAAAAACTGGCTCTGTCAGGAAGGGGTTAATAAAGTGACCCAAGAAACAGAGAATTGGCTAAAACATGATGTTTATTGAATCATTTATTAAGGACAGCGAAATATTAAAAACATAAGTGAAAAGTGATAAATGTGAAATAAAGTGCATTAGAAAAAAAATTAAAATAAGTCTGTTACGTGTGTGTTATCGGTCATAGCATGTGTGTCTGTAATACTGTTATTAATCTCCACGCAAATATCAATTATTGCTCTAATTAGGCAGTCTTGTAAATTCATCAACAAAGGGACATGTGCACGTTTCAAGATGACGGGTGCAGCAAAATTGTTAGGAATAAAGGTGCGTACACACGGGGCAATATGATCGCTGGCAATATATTGCTAGCAATCATATCAGCAATCATATTGCCCAGTGTCCCGTTTTGTGAAAACGGGAGCGCGCACCCGGCGATTTATCGCTGGTGCACACTCCAATCACTGGCAATATGGTCGCTCAGCAACCATATTCCCAGCTATTTCAGCCCCTATCGCCCCCGTGTGTACACAGCATAATCGCCCCCGGATGACGTCAGCGAACCGGGACCAGGGCGGTCTTTTCGTATGGGCTTAATGGGCACTTGCTCTGGGGCCCCAGGTGTATAAGGGCCATACTCCCTTTTTCCAGGGATACCAGAATTTATAAAATCGGCCCTGGGGAAATGGAGATATCCAACTTCAAAGCAGCAGTCCACATCTGACCTGTTAATTGCACTTCCCAGTCAGAATTCTCAGGTTCTCTCTGACTTAAGGTGCCCATACACGTCTCGATGCGGGCGTGCATTTTGAGCTTAAATAGCCACGCATCGCATTCATCCTTGTACATGCGTTGTGCATACAATGCGATGAAAAGCCAAGTACAAAAAGTATGTGCAGCACATACTTTTCTCTTTCAATGGTCCTGGTGACACAGCTTCACATTGGGATGTAGGAGGGTCCGCAGGAGCCAGGCACCTATCCTAAAGCTTTTGGAGGGTAGGCTCCTCCCCTACTGCATCCAGACTCCTCAGTTCGTGTTAGGTGCCCACTGGAGTGGGTGCTATTCTAAAGGGCTGCCGGAGCAGCCGAAGGAGTAGAGTTAGTTAGGGTTTTTATTATTTTATTAACTTTTACACTAGCTAGGTAGGCACAGTGTGAGGATTCTCATTAGTGAATCCTCACACTGCTAGCACAGCAGGAGCTGACAGAAGCGCGTCCTGTCAGCTCACTGTGCACAGGGGAGACGCTGCCTGGCCTCCCTGTGCAGCGCTTACAGCTTCTTTTAAGAAGCTACGAAAACTCCACAGAATGATACTGAGCGCTGATTACCTATTCTACCGACTGTCCAGGATACACAACCAGTGTCCAACATACAAATTCTCAGTTGAAGTAAAAAAATTGTGACATCTAGTGGTGCGAATAGGAACTGCAGGCAATCATCCCGATCATCCCTTTTTGTGATCATCCTTTTAGTACATCCGCAAATGGTGCCCTGCATACACAAATACATCCACTATAACCACAAAACCCTAGCATACTACACATCCTATACATAGCAAGTCTACCACATACCGACATCCTAAAAAAGAAACCTCCTCTATTACCCATAACGCCCAGCATAAACACACAACAGCGCACATATACCTGTACCACAGCCGCACAGCATCTGCCATGAGCCTGACGTCTGCCTTGTGTCCCGTGTCCTCGGCTCCTGCAGCAGGAGGTGCTGGGTCGTCCTCTGCTCCGCCTGTTGTGCTGTTCTGGGTCGGCCTCTGCTTCCACCCCCGGCTCCAATCAGGCTGGGGATCCTCCTCTATCCTCTCCTCCGCTGGGCTGTCACCTGTCCTCTGAGCAGCTCCTGTCCTTGATGTTACATCGTGTTCTTAACTTACTTTCGGGCAGGCATCTCTACGGGCAGCTCCGCACCACTGAGGGGGCTTCTACAGGTCTCCAGCTAGGGGTCCTTTGCATGTCCTCCAGTCCTGGTTCCTCGAGAGCGGGTGTCCTCCGCGGTGCCTGCGCACCTTGGTCTCCACTTGCTGCGTCCTCTATCTTCTTCGGAGCAACTTCAGGAGAATCCTCCGGCTGGGTGTGCTCCCAGGTAATTTACCCCCTCAGCACCTTCTTCCTTGAGGTTCTAGTCTTCACCCTCTCGGCTCCTCCACAGGCAGGCACTACCATGTGGCAGCACACATCATTCTGTTCTCTCCGGGTTTGGGCTCCTCCTGTGGTTGGCAGCTAGTGGGGGCAGCGCGGTTCCCTTCCCTCTGGCAGGTGGCAGCAGTAGGGGACTTGGAGGAGCCTGGCTCTCCTGGCGCCATTCCTGGTCTCACAGCTGCGCAGCCTCCGCTCCTTACAGGTCAGCAGCTCACAGCACTGCACAGGCCCTTGTCCTCTCCAGGGATCACCCTTCCCGGTGCCGGCTCTCTCTGTTGTGGGTTATGCATCGCTGCAGGACCGCCTCTGATCCCCCTGCCCTACCTCTCTATAGTCCCTGTCACTGGCTCACCCGCCATATCCTGTACTGGCTGTATCATATATTTTTATATTTCTTTATACTCAAAGGCTATATATCCCCCTTCCCACACAGATTTAAGTTGCGACTATTTGACACAGTGGCTGCCTTGATAAAGGTACCAGCGGGGACCGAAACGTCAGAAGATCTCTCTTGCAGAAAATAAACTTTGGATTACCTCCTGGTTGTACCTCCATTGAACTACAGACTGGTGAGTGCTGTTTATTCCCCCAGTGGGGGTTCTTTCTGGTATCTATCTATCTATCTAAGGAATTATCCAAGCAGGCAGCGGCACTCTCGTGGGCTTAACAATGTGTTTATTGGAGGTGACCGACGTTTCGGGGACTGGATACCCCTTTGTCAAGGTGTACAACGCGTGCGGGTGACACAGCAAACATTTAAATACATACAGCATGTGCATACTCACCATTCCCGTACGTGGAGCGTCCCGGTTGCCTCCAGTGCGGCTTCCGGTGCGGGCGGATGTCAGTGGGCGGAGCCTCACTGCATCATCACGCTCCCCTCTGTTGTAGATGGGTTGCTATGGTGACCCCACCGTATCGCCCACTTCTGTATGACAACCTCCGCTCCAGGATCCGGGTTTGGCTTCTGCCTATAACAACACATATATGGCACATAAATAACCTACATTAAAACAGTAAAACAATGTTAAAAAATGGTGCAAGTTTGAAGTGTAAATTTCAGATGCCACGGGACTACTGCCCGAGCAATGTTTAAGAAGTGATGTGAAGGAGATGTCACCGCATCTAGCGTGACAATTGTATGGTGTTAACACAGGGATCCGGACGGGTGTGTTACATATGGATCTCTGTATACAATAATAACATGGTCAAACTGATCGCTAAGAGAGAGAGAGAGGGTGGAGAGAGAGAGGGTAGAGAGAGAGAGAGAGAGAGGGTGGAGAGAGGGTGAGGCGAGAGAGAGAGGGTGGAGAGAGAGGGTGAGGCGAGAGAGAGAGAGGGTGAGGCGGAGAGAGAGAGAGAGGGTGAGGCGAGAGAGAGAGAGAGTGAGGCGAGAGGGTGAGGCGAGAGAGAGTGAGGCGAGAGAGAGAGGGTGAGGCGAGAGAGAGAGGGTGAGGCGAGAGAGAGAGAGGGTGAGGCGAGAGAGAGAGAGAGGGTGAGGCGAGAGAGAGAGAGGGTGAGGCGAGAGAGAGAGAGAGGGGGGGGTGAGGCGAGAGAGAGAGGGTGAGGCGAGAGAGAGAGAGAGGGTGAGGCGAGAGAGAGAGTGGAGAGAGAGAGAGAGAGAGAGGGTGGAGAGAGGGAGAGAGAGAGAGGGTGGAGGGTGGAGAGTGAGAGGGTGGAGAGAGAGAGGGTGGAGAGAGAGAGGGTGGAGAGAGAGAGAGAGGGTGGAGAGAGAGAGAGGGTGGAGAGAGAGAAAAGGAGAGGGGGTGTGGAGGAGGGGAAGTGAAGGAGAGGAGGGGGGCGTGGAGGAGCAGAGAAGGGGAGGGGGTGCGGAGTATAGGAGGTGAGCAGGAGGGAAGCGAGAGGAGGAGGGAAGCAGAAGAGGAAGGGGAGCTGAGGAGTGAGAGGAAAGAAGAAAGGAAAGTAGGGGAGGGGGTGAGGAGTATTGGAAGCAAAGAAAGGAGGGGGAAACAGGAAAGGAGGAGGGGGAGCGGAGGAGGTGGTTGGGGAGCTGAGGA
>NW_028142684.1:0-38740 GCF_055691185.1 Crinia signifera
TGTGTGTACACACCATTAGATTCGATTGCTATGCAATCTTTGCTGACTCATGTGCTATTTACATACAATTCATGCTATTTACATTCAATCTGCACTATATAGACATTGCTGCTCTGTCTATTTGGCTTTTTGATTCCAGTTGAATGGGAGCGCGTATCGAATCAGGATAGAAAGCTTAAAAACATGTTCTATCTCTATGCGATCCCAATAAAATTTTGACTATAGAGTCAAAATGGAATGTGAAAATTGTACCGTGTATACACAGCAATACAATACATGTTTAATATGGTAATACAGGGAATAACATGCTATACTGGGGTCACTGATGGTTGTTAATTTGCCATAATTATTACAAAACTTTATATTATTATTATCATCAATAAGATTCAAAATAATTGTGTTTCTTTAAATTTGGATATTTTGCAAGATAACATTACTCTAATAATCAAATACTGTATTACATTTCTGATTTCACAGACTTTTTACAGCAATACATATTACTAACTTAAATACAATAATAATTATACATAATTCAAATACAGTATGTTCCAGTTATTTTCATTCCATAGCTAAAGGCCTCTCAGCTCCTGTGCAAATTATGAGTGCCATAATTTACCCATCTACCTTTAATAAGATCCCTTAGCATTTTATGCCTATAGGATATACCAGTGGTTCCCAAACTTTCTTGAGTCAAGGCACCCTAGAATATCAGCATTTGTTCAAGGCACCCCTAGACGAAAAGTTTCTTATGGATAAATAAAAAAAATAACCTCAGGTTCCGTTATGTGGTGAGAAACATTCCTGTGGTTCTAATTGTAAATACCTTTTATGATTGGCAGCCACCAACACTGGTTTTGCCTATCACTTTGAGCATAAATAATTTGTTGTTTTGGCCATGAACCCCCAGCCCAAGGCACCCTTGCAAGCATCCCCAGGGTGCCTATGCACACAGTTTGGGAACCACTGGCATATACTGTATTTTAAATACTTATCTCCTATATATTTGGCTACATCTGTCACTCAAAGTGGGTGTCTGTGTCTATAACGCTCTGTTCCTGGACTTTCCTCTTAATGTGTGATTGCCTTCATCTGTGCTGAACACCTTTCTGAGAAATTAACCTGTTTAAAACAGGTGATGGCAATCATACATTAAGGGGAAGTCTAGAAACAGAGCATTGTGTCCCTCCTGGAGAGGGTCATGTTGGGAGGTATATGACAGAGAACCAGCCCAGTGAGCCCACAGACAGTGCCAGACACCCACTGCCTTCCCATGTTGCCCAGCACTGCTACTCCACAGCCACCAGGTGAGCGCCCCCCTCCCGCGATTTGCCGCAAAACCTCCCCCCCCCCGCGCGCCCCCCCCCCTCCCGAGATTCGCGGCAAAAACACCCACTCCCCCTCGACCCCCCCTACCGCGATTCGCAGCAAAAACACCCCCGCGACCCCCCCTCCCGCGATTCGCTGCAAAAAGAACCCCCCCACGACCCCTCCCGCAATTCGCGGCATAACCACCACCCCGCGACCCCCCCCTCCCGCGAATCGCGGCAAACCCTCCCCCGTGACCCCCCCCCCCCGCGACCTCCCTCCCGCGATTCGCGGCAAAAAGAACCCCCCGCGACCCCCCCTTGCATGATTGGCGGCACCCCCCCTGCGACCCCCCTCCCGCGATTCGCGGCAACCCCCCCCCCCCCCCGCAATTCGCAGCAGCCCCAGGATTAAATGGCACATGCAAAACACTGACATGGCTATGGTCGACAATGAAAAAGGTTGACATGAGTTTTTAAAGATTTATTTTTAATTTTTTCATATTCATTGTCATGTGTCGACATGGACACCAATGAAGTGGCACACTTATGTCAACATTTACATGTGTTAACCTTTCGCGTCACACCCCCCCGCAACAACCCCCACTCCCGCGATTCGCGGCACCCCCCCGCGACCCCCCCCCTCCCGCAATTCGCGGCAACCCCCCACCGGAACCCCCATGAACCCCGCTCTCCCGCGATTCGCGGCACCCACCCCCTGCAACCCCCCCCCCTCCCGCAAATCGCGGCACCCCCCGCGATTCGCGGCAGCCCCAGGATTAAATGGCACATGCAAAACACTGGCACGGCTATAGTCGACAATGAAAAAGGTTGACATGAGTTTTTGAAGATGTATTTCATTTTTTGAATGTTTTTGAAGATTTATTTTTAATTTTTTCATATTCATTGTCATGTGTCGACATGGACACCAATGAAGTGCCACACTTATGTCAACATTTACATGTGTTGACCTTTCTGTGTTGATTTTTTTCTTGTGGCGATTCGCGTCACACCCCCCGCAACCCCCCCTCCGGCGATTCGCGGCACCCCGGCACCCCCCCGCGACCCCCCCACGACCCCTCCCGCAATTCGCGGCATAACCACCACCCCGCGACCCCCCCCTCCCGCGAATCGCGGCAAACCCTCCCCCGTGACCCCCCCCCCCCGAATCGCGGAAAAAACACCCCCCCCCGCGACCTCCCTCCCGCGATTCGCGGCAAAAAGAACCCCCCCGTGACCCCCCCTTGCATGATTGGCGGCACCCCCCCTGCGACCCCCCTCCCGCGATTCGCGGCACCCCCCCCCCCCCCGCAATTCGCAGCAGCCCCAGGATTAAATGGCACATGCAAAACACTGACATGGCTATGGTCGACAATGAAGAAGGTTGACATGAGTTTTTGAAGATTTATTTTTAATTTTTTCATATTCATTGTCATGTGTCGACATGGACACCAATGAAGTGGCACACTTATGTCAACATTTACATGTGTTGACCTTTCTGTGTTGATTTTTTCTTGTGGCGATTCGCGTCACACCCCCCCGCAACAACCCCCACTCCCGCGATTCGCGGCACCCCCCCGCGACCCCCCCCCTCCCGCAATTCGCGGCAACCCCCCACCGGAACCCCCATGAACCCCGCTCTCCCGCGATTCGCGGCACCCACCCCCTGCAACCCCCCCCCTCCCGCAAATCGCGGCACCCCCCGCGATTCGCGGCAGCCCCAGGATTAAATGGCACATGCAAAACACTGGCACGGCTATAGTCGACAATGAAAAAGGTTGACATGAGTTTTTGAAGATGTATTTCATTTTTTGAATGTTTTCATATTCATTGTCATGTGTCGACATGGACACCAATGAAGTGGCACACTTATGTCAACATTTACATGTGTTGACCTTTCTGTGTTGATTTTTTCTTGTGGCGATTCGCGTCACACACCCCCGCAACCCCCCCCCCCCCCACAACCCCCACTCCCGCGATTCACGGCACAAACACACACACCTCCCCCGCGATTCTCGGCACCCCACCCCGTGACCCCCCCCTCCCGTGATTCACGGCACACCCCCGCGACCCCCCCTCCCATGATTCGCCGCAACCCCCGCCCCGTAACCCCCCCTCCCGCGATTCGCGGCACCCACCCCCGCGACCCCCCCTCCCGCAATTCGCGGCACCCCCCCGCGATTCGCGGCAGCTCCAGAATTAAATTGCACATGGAAAACACTGACACGGCTATGGTCGACAATGAAAAAGGTTGACATGAGTTTTTGAAGTTTTTTTTTTCATTTTTTGAATGTTTTCACATTCATTCTCATGTGTCGACATGGACACCAATGAAGTGCCACACTTATGTCAACATTTACATGTGTTGACCTTTCTGTGTTGATTTTTTCTTGTGGCGATTCGCGTCACACCCCCCCACCCTCCCCCCGCAACCCCCACTCCCGCGATTCACAGCACACACACACCCCCCCGTGATTCTCGGCACCCCACCCCGTGACCCCCCCTCCCGTGATTCACGGCACACCCCCCGCGACCCCCCCTACCATGATTCGCCGCAACCCCCGCCCCCGTAACCCCCCTCCCGCGATTTGCGGCAACCCACCCCGCGACCCCCCTCCCGCGATTCTCTGCAATCCCTCCCCTCCCGCGATTCGCAGCATCCACCCCCCACAACCCCCCCTCCTGCAATTCGCGGCACCCCCGCGACCCTACCATCTGCAATTCGCGGCACCCTCCGCGACCCCCCTCCCGCGATTCGCGGACACCTAAGTTGCAATACAGGGCATCTTTCATACAATTCTAACCATATTTCTCATATACAAACGTTCACAAATTAAGGGGGCGCAGCCCCTTACGACGGTGTGAAGAGCGCCCGTAGGGCGCGATGAATCACCTAGTCTCCTATATATTTGGCTACATCTGTCACTCAAAGTGGGTGTCTGTGTCTATAACGCTCTGTTCCTGGACTTTCCTCTTAATGTGTGATTGCCTTCATCTGTGCTGAATACCTTTCTGAGAAATTAACCTGTTTAAAACAGGTGATGGCAATCATACATTAAGGGGAAGTCTAGAAACAGAGCATTGTGTCCCTCCTGGAGAGGGTCATGTTGGGAGGTATATGACAAAGAACCAGCCCAGTGAGCCCACAGACAGTGCCAGACACCCACTGCCTTCCCATGTTGCCCAGCACTGCTACTCCACAGCCACCAGGTGAGCGCCCCCCTCCCGCGATTTGCCGCAAAACCTCCCCCCCCCCGCGCGCCCCCCCCCCCCTCCCGAGATTCGCGGCAAAAACACCCACTCCCCCTCGACCCCCCCTACCGCGATTCGCAGCAAAAACACCCCCGCGACCCCCCCTCCCGCGATTCGCTGCAAAAAGAACCCCCCCACGACCCCTCCCGCAATTCGCGGCATAACCACCACCCCGCGACCCCCCCCTCCCGCGAATCGCGGCAAACCCTCCCCCGTGACCCCCCCCCCCGAATCGCGGAAACCCCCCCCCCGTGACCTCCCTCCCGCGATTCGCGGCAAAAAGAACCCCCCGCGACCCCCCCTTGCATGATTGGCGGCACCCCCCCTGCGACCCCCCTCCCGCGATTCGCGGCAACCCCCCCCCCCCCCGCAATTCGCAGCAGCCCCAGGATTAAATGGCACATGCAAAACACTGACATGGCTATGGTCGACAATGAAAAAGGTTGACATGAGTTTTTAAAGATTTATTTTTAATTTTTTCATATTCATTGTCATGTGTCGACATGGACACCAATGAAGTGGCACACTTATGTCAACATTTACATGTGTTAACCTTTCGCGTCACACCCCCGCAACAACCCCCACTCCCGCGATTCGCGGCACCCCCGCGACCCCCCCCCCTCCCGCAATTCGCGGCAACCCCCCACCGGAACCCCCATGAACCCCGCTCTCCCGCGATTCGCGGCACCCACCCCCTGCAACCCCCCCCCCTCCCGCAAATCGCGGCACCCCCCGCGATTCGCGGCAGCCCCAGGATTAAATGGCACATGCAAAACACTGGCACGGCTATAGTCGACAATGAAAAAGGTTGACATGAGTTTTTGAAGATGTATTTCATTTTTTGAATGTTTTTGAAGATTTATTTTTAATTTTTTCATATTCATTGTCATGTGTCGACATGGACACCAATGAAGTGCCACACTTATGTCAAGATTTACATGTGTTGACCTTTCTGTGTTGATTTTTTTCTTGTGGCGATTCGCGTCACACCCCCCGCAACCCCCCCTCCGGCGATTCGCGGCACCCCGGCACCCCCCCGCGACCCCCCCACGACCCCTCCCGCAATTCGCGGCATAACCACCACCCCGCGACCCCCCCCTCCCGCGAATCGCGGCAAACCCTCCCCCGTGACCCCCCCCCCCGAATCGCGGAAAAAACACCCCCCCCGCGACCTCCCTCCCGCGATTCGCGGCAAAAAGAACCCCCCCGTGACCCCCCCTTGCATGATTGGCGGCACCCCCCTGCGACCCCCCTCCCGCGATTCGCGGCACCCCCCCCCCCGCAATTCGCAGCAGCCCCAGGATTAAATGGCACATGCAAAACACTGACATGGCTATGGTCGACAATGAAGAAGGTTGACATGAGTTTTTGAAGATTTATTTTTAATTTTTTCATATTCATTGTCATGTGTCGACATGGACACCAATGAAGTGGCACACTTATGTCAACATTTACATGTGTTGACCTTTCTGTGTTGATTTTTTCTTGTGGCGATTCGCGTCACACCCCCCCGCAACAACCCCCACTCCCGCGATTCGCGGCACCCCCCCGCGACCCCCCCCCCTCCCGCAATTCGCGGCAACCCCCCACCGGAACCCCCATGAACCCCGCTCTCCCGCGATTCGCGGCACCCACCCCCTGCAACCCCCCCCCCTCCGCAAATCGCGGCACCCCCCGCGATTCGCGGCAGCCCCAGGATTAAATGGCACATGCAAAACACTGGCACGGCTATAGTCGACAATGAAAAAGGTTGACATGAGTTTTTGAAGATGTATTTCATTTTTTGAATGTTTTCATATTCATTGTCATGTGTCGACATGGACACCAATGAAGTGGCACACTTATGTCAACATTTACATGTGTTGACCTTTCTGTGTTGATTTTTTCTTGTGGCGATTCGCGTCACACACCCCCGCAACCCCCCCCCCCCCACAACCCCCACTCCCGCGATTCATGGCACAAACACACACACCTCCCCCGCGATTCTCGGCACCCCACCCCGTGACCCCCCCTCCCGTGATTCACGGCACACCCCCGCGACCCCCCCTCCCATGATTCGCCGCAACCCCCGCCCCGTAACCCCCCCTCCCCGCGATTCGCGGCACCCACCCCCGCGACCCCCCCTCCCGCAATTCGCGGCACCCCCCCGCGATTCGCGGCAGCTCCAGAATTAAATTGCACATGGAAAACACTGACACGGCTATGGTCGACAATGAAAAAGGTTGACATGAGTTTTTGAAGGTTTTTTTTCATTTTTTGAATGTTTTCACATTCATTCTCATGTGTCGACATGGACACCAATGAAGTGCCACACTTATGTCAACATTTACATGTGTTGACCTTTCTGTGTTGATTTTTTCTTGTGGCGATTCGCGTCACACCCCCCCACCCCCCCCCGCAACCCCCACTCCCGCGATTCACGGCACACACACACCCCCCCGTGATTCTCGGCACCCCACCCCTAGACCCCCCCTCCCGTGATTCACGGCACACCCCCCGCGACCCCCCCTACCATGATTCGCCGTAACCCCCGCCCCCGTAACCCCCCTCCCGCGATTTGCGGCAACCCACCCCGCGACCCTTCCTCCCGCGATTCTCTGCAATCCCTCCCCTCCCGCGATTCGCAGCATCCACCCCCCCACAACCCCCCTCCTGCAATTCGCGGCACCCCCCGCGACCCCCCCATCTGCAATTCGCGGCACCCTCCGCGACCCCCCCTCCCGCGATTCGCGGACACCTAAGTTGCAATACAGGGCATCTTTCATACAATTCTAACCATATTTCTCATATACAAACGTTCACAAATTAAGGGGGCGCAGCCCCTTACGACGGTGTGAAGAGCGCCCGTAGGGCGCGATGAATCACCTAGTCTCCTATATATTTGGCTACATCTGTCACTCAAAGTGGGTGTCTGTGTCTATAACGCTCTGTTCCTGGAATTTCCTCTTAATGTGTGATTGCCTTCATCTGTGCTGAACACCTTTCTGAGAAATTAACCTGTTTAAAACAGGTGATGGCAATCATACATTAAGGGGAAGTCTAGAAAACAGAGCATTGTGTCCCTCCTGGAGAGGGTCATGTTGGGAGGTATATGACAGAGAACCAGCCCAGTGAGCCCACAGACAGTGCCAGACATCCACTGCCTTCCCATGTTGCCCAGCACTGCTACTCCACAGCCACCAGGTGAGCACCCCCCTCCCGCGATTTGCCGCAAAACCTCCCCCCCCCCCGCGCCCCCCCCCCCCCCTCCCGAGATTCGCGGCAAAAACACCCACTCCCCCTCGACCCCCCCTACCGCGATTCGCAGCAAAAACACCCCCGCGACCCGACCTCCCGCGATTCGCTGCAAAAAGAACCCCCCCACGACCCCTCCCGCAATTCGCGGCATAACCACCACCCCGCGACCCCCCCTCCCGCGAATCGCGGCAAACCCTCCCCCGTGACCCCCCCCCCCGAATCGCGGAAAAACAACCCCCCCCGCGACCTCCCTCCCGCGATTCGCGGCAAAAAGAACCCCCCCGCGACCCCCCCTTGCATGATTGGCGGCACCCCCCTGCGACCCCCCTCCCGCGATTCGCGGCAACCCCCCCCCCCCCCCGCAATTCGCAGCAGCCCCAGGATTAAATGGCACATGCAAAACACTGACATGGCTATGGTCGACAATGAAGAAGGTTGACATGAGTTTTTGAAGATTTATTTTTAATTTTTTCATATTCATTGTCATGTGTCGACATGGACACCAATGAAGTGGCACACTTATGTCAACATTTACATGTGTTGACCTTTCTGTGTTGATTTTTTCTTGTGGCGATTCGCGTCACACCCCCCCGCAACAACCCCCACTCCCGCGATTCGCGGCACCCCCCCGCGACCCCCCCCCCTCCCGCAATTCGCGGCAACCCCCCACCGGAACCCCCATGAACCCCGCTCTCCCGCGATTCGCGGCACCCACCCCCTGCAACCCCCCCCCCTCCCGCAAATCGCGGCACCCCCCGCGATTCGCGGCAGCCCCAGGATTAAATGGCACATGCAAAACACTGGCACGGCTATAGTCGACAATGAAAAAGGTTGACATGAGTTTTTGAAGATGTATTTCATTTTTTGAATGTTTTCATATTCATTGTCATGTGTCGACATGGACACCAATGAAGTGGCACACTTATGTCAACATTTACATGTGTTGACCTTTCTGTGTTGATTTTTTCTTGTGGCGATTCGCGTCACACACCCCCGCAACCCCCCCCCCCCCCACAACCCCCACTCCCGCGATTCACGGCACAAACACACACACCTCCCCCGCGATTCTCGGCACCCCACCCCGTGACCCCCCCTCCCGTGATTCACGGCACACCCCCGCGACCCCCCCTCCCATGATTCGCCGCAACCCCCGCCCCGTAACCCCCGCCCCGTAACCCCCCCTCCCGCGATTCGCGGCACCCACCCCCGCGACCCCCCCTCCCGCAATTCGCGGCACCCCCCCGCGATTCGCGGCAGCTCCAGAATTAAATTGCACATGGAAAACACTGACACGGCTATGGTCGACAATGAAAAAGGTTGACATGAGTTTTTGAAGGTTTTTTTTTCATTTTTTGAATGTTTTCACATTCATTCTCATGTGTCGACATGGACACCAATGAAGTGCCACACTTATGTCAACATTTACATGTGTTGACCTTTCTGTGTTGATTTTTTCTTGTGGCGATTCGCGTCACACCCCCCCACCCCCCCCCGCAACCCCCACTCCCGCGATTCACGGCACACACACATCCCCCCGCGATTCTCGGCACCCCACCCCGTGACCCCCCCTCCCGTGATTCACGGCACACCCCCCGCGACCCCCCCTACCATGATTCGCCGCAACCCCCGCCCCCGTAACCCCCCTCCCGCAATTTGCGGCAACCCACCCCGCGACCCCCCTCCCGCGATTCTCTGCAATCCCTCCCCTCCCGCGATTCGCAGCATCCACCCCCCCACAACCCCCCCTCCTGCAATTCGCGGCACCCCCCGCGACCCCCCCATCTGCAATTCGCGGCACCCTCCGCGACCCCCCCTCCCGCGATTCGCGGACACCTAAGTTGCAATACAGGGCATCTTTCATACAATTCTAACCATATTTCTCATATACAAACGTTCACAAATTAAGGGGGCGCAGCCCCTTACGACGGTGTGAAGAGCGCCCGTAGGGCGCGATGAATCACCTAGTTTAGCTATATTTTCTATAGGAGAACTCACTATGCAGTATTGTACACTACTATTGATACACAGAATGAATGGTGACCAACAGTCAGCATATTATAACCCCAAAATAAACAGAAAGTTATACAGCCCCAATAAAGATGGCTACGTGTATAGTATATACAGAATAGGCAAGTCATATATTTCCATTAGCTATCATATTATACAGTATATGTCAGTGACAAACAATTTACAGTATACATACCTATGCAATAGCGCCCCAAATAACCATTCATTTGGTGAACAGGATAGTATGCATCCCATTAGGTATTACTTACACTATAGAGTTCTGCATCTACATATGCATAGATTATTAGGTACTTGCCTCTCACTTAAAGGGCATTAAATATGTTTTTGATAAATAAAATAAATCAGTGACAAATTCTGTTTTAGGTGACAATTTATATTTGCAGATCATATACTGTACATTCTTTAGTCTATATGTAGCTGAGTAAGAGATTAAACTGACCTTTTTAAAAGCCTTTACAGTAGCATCACATATCAGGGGTACATAGGCAGGGTGTGACAATTCTCAACAGTGAGACACTTTGGGCCTTATTTTGGTTCATTCTTTCTGACAAAATCCTTCTTAGATGGACAAAACCATGTGCACTGCAGGGGGGGCAGATGTAACATGTGCAGAGAGAATTAGATTTGGGTGAGTAATTTTGTTTCTGTGCAGGGAAAATACTGACTGCTTTATTTTTACACTGCAATATAGATCTCCACCCAAATCTAATTCTCTCTGCACATGTTGCATATGCTCCCCTGCAATGCACATGGTTTTGTCCATCTAAGAAGGATTTTGTCAGAAAGAGTGAACCAAAATAAGGCCCTTTATCCTTTAGACCCTGATTTCATAACATTAGTAGGAATGTACAGTAGTTAAGCAATGTGAATAGAGGGTCGTACACCTTTCACACCAGAAAATGCAGGGACATATCCGGGAATTTGGTCCCTGGATCATGCCGGCATTCCCAGGTTGGCCCCTTTCCCACTAGCCTATATTCCCGGGTCGACCGGGGTCTAGTGCTAGTGTGAATGGGTCCCAGGCCAAAAATCCCAGGACTTTGTCTAGGCTAGCAGGGTTGAAATGCCTGGGATATGTGAAAGGGGCCAACCCGGGAAGACCCGGCATGATCCCAATACCGAATTCCTGGGTAGGCCCCTGCATTTTCTGGTGTGAAAGGTGAATCAGTCTTCAGGAGGGGAGGGTTAGGCTGTGGGAGCGGCATTCTAGACTGGATGAGGGGAGGGTTAAGGATAGGCTGGAGCAGGGGTGAGTTAGGGATGCCGTTAGGGTTAGCTTTAGAATACTTACAAACATGCCCATTAAATTTGCTGCTGGGATCCTGCTGCTACCATTCTGACCATCAGGATTCTTACATCTGTAATGCTGTACCCAAACCCATTGGGAAAGAGATAGAAAAGAGAGATTTTTCATTTATTTAAAATTGCTTTTCCTGATACATAGCCTCATTGTTTGCTCGAGAGTCAAGAGTTTATTTAATGGTTTGCTAAATACAAAGCTTTGTTGATATTATATGTACTGTATAACACAAAATGCCTTGTTGTTATACAGAGTCAGAGTATGCAGTCTAATTTTTTCTATTCTAAAATATTCTACTTTATAAACTGATAAGAGAGTTCTAAAGCCTAATATTCCTGGGGTCATGAAAATCTCTAGATAGTGTGACTCTTTTAGTACTGCTGCAATATGCGTACGCTGGAAAAACACAATAGAAAGGGAAATGTTTTCAATGCCAAACTGCCCACATTTGCACCTCAAGTCCAAGCACAGTGGAAGCAAAAAATTGTCATTGGTTCTTATTATCGAGGCTGCATTCTGGTAAACATCTGAACTGACAACACTAAAGACTCCATTCTCTGCAGGCACTTAAGAGGTTAGAGTGTAAAGTACGTATGGGCTATGCCTTTAGGCCTCCTTCTTCCAACAGCATTAGAAAGAAATATAGAAATGTATGTTTATATTGGTTGTTACGTTATATCAATATTTCTTTTTGCAAAACCTACAATAATTTCATATTTACGAGGCAAATGTGGTACGCTGCCGGTGGGGGTAGATAAATACCTTGAGTCGCTGGATACTTTCGGTTCCACACAGATTCTTCACCGCTTCGGTCGTAGAGGATACAACCCCGTAGGAACTGAGACAAGGCGTTCAGCAGTACAACTCTTGCGTTTTATTTAGTGAAAAGAAATTAACAAACAATTGTCATTCTATTTCAAAGCTGTAACCGGCCTAATCAGCCTAGCACTACAATGCTAATCTTACACCCGCCTAGCAGATAATACTTCAAGTGAGCATCAACGAATTCCACATTCAAATGCACCGCGGACTTCCCGCGCCACTAGAGAGTGAGAGCATACCTCCCGCAGGCCATTAACCAGGTTCGGGGGAAATTATGTTCTCACTCGGCAATGTTAGCAACCAGGTGTGAGTCTAGTCACCTATTCACGGGTAAACATGGTCTTCATAAACTACACTACACAACAAGTCTAAACATTACGGGGCATGCACAACGACCGTAAAACATCTCTTAGCAACACTGTACTAAACAAGTCCCTCCCCAGGTGTACACCTTAGGCTAACGTCTCTGGACAAGGAGTGAATCCTGTAGTGATGGGCACGAATAGAACTTGCCTCCTGGCAATATGAACTTTAGCCAACAAGATGGCAGTATGTTCCTTCTCTATACGAATGCAGGTACAATAGTGTCTATACAACTTAAGGGAAACTTCCCATTCCGGATGCACTGACAGGGAAGGCTAATTCCCCTCGTTTAGTGGGGCTGACATGGGGTTCCTTGGTATGATGAGTAGGTAATGGGACTGTCCTCACCCTGTGGGGTGTCCCTTTGGTGCCCAGCGCTCCCGGGGCTTGGCTACTACAGGGTTCTGCACCCACTTATACTCCTGGTGGTATACTGGGGGCAGCGTGGCATAGGGCAGTCCAGCCCAGCATAGGGTAGTCAGCTTGAGGGTTATTGGTGTGGGGCACCCTGGGGAAGCCAAAAGTGGTGTCCTTGGGTACACTGCGTTGGTGGCAGGGAGTGGATAGGGAGGCAGGCCTGGGGTGACCAATGCGGGGGGTACCTGACATCAAGAACCAGTTGCAGGCTCCCGCCCGTCGCGTTAGGGTCCCCTGGAGTCTGGATGGCAGGTGCTGGTCCCCTCTTCCGCAGGAGAGCGCGCTAGTGTGGGCGCTGCTGCAGCAGCGTTGCCACACTCAGCCAGCCACTCTGCGCTGCTGGGCTCCTTCTCTCCCCATCGTTCCCCTTCTCTGCTGTCCGTCTGGGGGTCGGCGGGGGTCACGCGCTGCATGCGCCGCGTTCCTGATCCGGCGGGTGTCTGGGGTCGGCGGGGGTCACACGCTGCACTCGCCGCGTCCCTGATCCCGGCGGGTGTCTGGGGGTCGGCGGGGGTCACGCGCTCATCACAGCGCCGCCGCTCCGTCTTCCCTTCACCGCTCCTTCCTCCACGCTGCTCCTTCTCCCCCGCCCGTCCTCGTGCTGCCCCCGCTGACCTCTCCCTCTGCACTTCCTCCTCCTCTCATACGTCCCCCAGTGCTGTCACTCAGCCTGGGGACGTTTTCTTGCGCCCACACTGGTCTGGGGATTAACCCCTAAAGTCCCGCTGCTGGGACTAAGGAGAAAGGGGCTGGGGTGCCACACATCCACCCACTTAAACGATGCTCGTCCTCGGGCATCGAACTGGATAAGATAAATGTTCCTGAAGAAAGTCTTCTGGGTTTGAATTTGGGCCCGAATGTCTACTGTTCTCGGAGAGGAGGGCCACCTACCTAAGTCATCATTTACAGTTCTTAACACAATATATACAGTGCACATCATTACGCCAGACATTATGTACAGCACGCCTATTCCCTGTACCGCAGGGGTAGCACGCCTTGCGTGCTCCTAACTGAACGCCTCGCTCCAGTCCCAGGGGGTGTGATCCCACGGCCTCAGGAGCAAGTTCAGTGATCCTCCGACTGGTCTGCGGCGGTATATTCGGAAGGAGTGGTACGGACCAACCGACATTCGGCCTCAGTTGCCACGGGTCCTGGGGCCACCTTGTGACGGGATCTTCCTTTCCGGGGTTCTCTTCACTATTCGGTCTGGAATCTGCTGGAGTTTGGCTCAGATACGGCTTGCTCTGACTTTGATGGATCCGCTGGGAGTGGGTGCCAACGCGCTGGGTGATGCCGTAGGCTGCTGCTGTATCCCGTGGTTTTTCTGCTACCACGTAGGGGTCCGCTTCCCACTTCGCATCGAGCTTACGCTTGCGATGATTGTTTCTTTTGAACACCGGAGTACCAACAGGTATGCGATCAGCGTGGGCGTTCTGGTCAGGATGAATCTTCTGGCTGTCTCTACTTTGCGCCAACTTTTGGTCGCCCATGGCTCTTGTGTTAGTCGATCTGGGCCGATGTTCTTGCACCCAGGGTGCACATGGTTCCCAGCGGGATGGTACTGGATTGGTGAAAGTGGGTGTCTCTATCTGCTCTCTGTTATCCTCCACCTCTCCCTCTGGGTGTAGAGGCAAGCGGGAGGGGGCATCGGCGTTACTGAGGCAGCGCCCACTTCGGCACCGGTGGTAGCGCCTGCGGGCACGGCGCCTGTCTGAATCAAACCGGCTTCCTCTTACTGGTACCCCACCTGGGCCCATCACGTCTATCGCTTGAGCACCCTTTTCTCCTTCTACCACATCGAATTCCACCGTCTCGCCATCTTCGACACCCTGTAGAAACTTCTGCGGGTGGTTTCTCTTTATGGCCGTCCGGTGGACAAAAACATCATCTTTTGTGTCATTTCGGTTCATGAAGCCATATCCCCTTCGGCCGTTAAACCACTTGACAGTTCCTCGTACCCGTGTGGCCAGTGCTTTCTTCACCACCTGACTCCTCTGGACGCAGATGATGTGCTGCAGGGTTACCTCCTCAGCCTGATCTTGGTCAACCAGTTCCTGCTTTAGGGCCGAAATCAGCTCTTCAGGGCAATTTCTTAGGACGTTCATACCCAGGATGATGGGGGAAACCTTTCCTTCTCCACAGGTGATCACCAAATACCCCTGTTTGGGTAAGTGCGCTCGTCCGATCTTCAGGTCGGCCTCCCAGTACCCGTTGCAGGTGACCTCTCGGCCGTTGGCAGCGACCACTTTCACCTGCGTGGGGGGCGGTCTAAATGGTACTTCTTTTCCCCAGTATTTTTGGAGGGTGGGTAGTTGTATCATGGATACTTGCGACCCGGTGTCTATCATGGCCACTGTTTCTATCCCATTGATCAGCACTTTGATCCTCGGGCATTGTCCTACATACTGGGCCCACCATTCCTCCGTGTCTGGGTCTACTCCCGGTGTTCCGGGTCGCTGGCGTATTTCCCCCTGCATATCTGCCATGCTGACAGTGAGGTTCTCAATCTGCTTTTGTAGAACCTTGAACTGGTCGTCCAGTACGTTCTGTGCGGCCCGTATGGCTGTGTCTCTGTTCTTCTTTGCCCCATCTGGGCTGGTAGGGAAGGCTCTCCGTGAGTACGGCTGTTCGTGAAACCCTAGTAATTCAGGGTACTCCTCTCCTGCTTCGTCCTGTGTCCCGACCACCCGAATGGCGGCGTCTTTGAAGTCGGCGAAGGTCGCACCCGACATCTGCCTTCGCAACAGCCTCAGTGGTGCCCGTATGCTCTCTCGCCCGGCTCCTTCGATCAGCTGAACTATTAGTGTCTCATCCACATTCCTCATTTCTTCTGGGTCGAGGGCTTGTATCGCCTTACTCATTTCTAGTAGGCTGAGAGCATAGTCCCTCAACGTCTCGCCCGTTCGTTGTTTTCTTCCGTAAAACTTCAATTTTAGTTCTGGGAGGCTTCGCGTCTCGAAGGTGGCGGATAGCTTCTTTAGTATCTGTGCTACCATCGTCTTGTGTTCGGGTGCCCATGACCTCACTTCACGGAGGGCAGATCCGGTCAGTTGTCCTATTAGGATCTGAATCTTCTGTTGTTCCTGCAGGGTATACAGTAGGCATGTTGACTCCATTCCCCTCTTGAACTCCGCAAATGTAGTTCCCGGCGCCTTCTTTTTGTCTCCGCTGTAGCTGGGCAACCACGATGCCCCGAAGTAGTAAGGGAGCGTGATTTGGGTGGTTGGTGCAGCGGTGGCTTGTCCTTGTTGTTCATCCTCGGGTGCTGGTATCTCTCTGCCTTGTGCTGGCGCAGCTGGTTGCGCCGGTGCTTGTACCGCCGGTTGTGCAGCTTGTTGCTCCATCTTCGCCGCTTGGTTGTCCTCTAAGCCGACTCGTATCCTGTTCGGTTTGACGCCAAGTGTGGTATGCTGCCGGTGGGGGTAGATAAATCGGTCGTAGAGGATACAACCCCGTAGGAACTGAGACAAGGCGTTCAGCAGTACAACTCTTGCGTTTTATTTAGTGAAAAGAAATTAACAAACAATTGTCATTCTATTTCAAAGCTGTAACCGGTCCTAATCAGCCTAGCACTACAATGCTAATCTTACACCCGCCTAGCAGATAATACTTCAAGTGAGCATCAACGAATTCCACATTCAAATGCACCGCGGACTTCCCGCGCCACTAGAGAGTGAGAGCATACCTCCCGCAGGCCATTAACCAGGTTCGGGGGAAATGATGTTCTCACTCGGCAATGTTAGCAACCAGGTGTGAGTCTAGTCACCTATTCACGGGTAAACATGGTCTTCATGAACTACAATACACAACAAGTCTAAACATTACGGGGCATGCACAACGACCGTAAAACATCTCTTAGCAACACTGTACTAAACAAGTCCCTCCCCAGGTGTACACCTTAGGCTAACGTCTCTGGACAAGGAGTGAATCCTGTAGTGATGGGCACGAATAGAACTTGCCTCCTGGCAATATGAACTTTAGCCAACAAGATGGCAGTATGTTCCTTCTCTATACGAATGCAGGTACAATAGTGTCTATACAACTTAAGGGAAACTTCCCATTCCGGATGCACTGACAGGGAAGGCTAATTCCCCTCGTTTAGTGGGGCTGACATGGGGTTCCTTGGTATGATGAGTAGGTAATGGGGCTGTCCTCACCCTGTGGGGTGTCCCTTTGGTGCCCAGCGCTCCCGGGGCTTGGCTACTACAGGGTTCTGCACCCACTTATACTCCTGGTGGTATACTGGGGGCAGCGTGGCATAGGGCAGTCCAGCCCAGCATAGGGTAGTCAGCTTGAGGGTTATTGGTGTGGGGCACCCTGGGGAAGCCAAAAGTGGTGTCCTTGGGTACACTGCGTTGGTGGCAGGGAGTGGATAGGGAGGCAGGCCTGGGGTGACCAATGCGGGGGGTACCTGACATCAGGAACCAGTTGCAGGCTCCCGCCCGTCGCGTTAGGGTCCCCTGGAGTCTGGATGGCAGGTGCTGGTCCCCTCTTCCGCAGGAGAGCGCGCTAGTGTGGGCGCTGCTGCAGCAGCATTGCCACACTCAGCCAGCCACTCTGCGCTGCTGGGCTCCTTCTCTCCCCGTCGTTCCCCTTCTCTGCTGTCCATCTGGGGGTCGGCAGGGGTCACGCGCTGCATGCGCCGCGTTCCTGATCCGGCGGGTGTCTGGGGGTCGGCGGGGGTCACGCGCTGCACTCGCCGCGTCCCTGATCCCGGCGGGTGTCTGGGGGTCGGCGGGGGTCACGCACTCATCACAGCGCCGCCGCTCCGTCTCCCCTTCACCGCTCCTTCCTCCACGCTGCTCCTTCTCCCCCGCCCGTCCTCGTGCTGCCCCCGCTGACCTCTCCCTCTGCACTTCCTCCTCCTCTCATACGTCCCCCAGTGCTGTCACTCAGCCTGGGGACGTTTTCTCGCGCCCACACTGGTCTGGGGATTAACCCCTAAAGTCCCGCTGCTGGGACTAAGGAGAAAGGGGCTGGGGTGCCACACAAATACATAAAAAAAAATCTTTAATATTTTTTTTTATAATCATATTAGATATCTACTGAGTAACAGTATAGACACATATATCTAAACAAAACTTCAACATCCTATCAATAAAGAAATGTAGAATGAGAATTCATAAAATGATGGGAAACTGTCTCGGAACAAATTAAACATCATAATGGCTCTTCAGTCCTGATTCTTTTAGCATTACTCAGCAGGAGTGTGATTGCTGTCAGATACACTAGAACAGAGAGATGTCACATCGCACAGTAATCAGGCTTGATGACCTACCAACATAATCACGTTAAGTTTTACTCATGCTGATCTGCCTATGGAAATCATTCTTCAAGTACAGGGAAGCTAAAAACTTAATAGTGCATCCTTCCTGTGAATAAAGCTCTGATTATTTAAATATGTAAAGCTCTTATTTTTATTATTTTTTGCAGTACCTACAGTCTGTCTCCTGACTACATTTATTAGCCTAAAGACCACTGAAAGTCTAAATTGAAATAGAGAAGGATAATACAAATAGAGGAAACTGTGCAAGGCACTATCGGTACTTATGTAATATCTGGGCTCCCGTTTTTTTAATGAGACCGCGTCCCCTCGCCGGGCTCGCTGCGCTCACCACGCTTCGGGCACGGTGGCTCGCAGCGCTCGCCACACTATATAAAATCAACTCCATGCGTAGTTGGATAGTAGGGGTATGAAAAAATGGGGTGCATTTAACATGGGAGCCCAGATAATACATAAGTACCGCACTATCATAAAATGGCAAAACAAATAGGATAATCTAAATTGTTTTAATTACCTAGTCCAATGGAAATGATTAATATGCAGCTTTTAGTTTTAATTATAATGAATATTACTGTACTGTATGGAATATGTCCAGTACACCATAATAGTTAAAGGTTTGTGGACAGACCTGTAGGATGATAGAATTAGGGTGAGATGTACTACGTATTGCATCCTTTATGAGATTTATCACACCACTTATTGATAACATACCGCCATTAATAAAGCCAATATGTATCTCAAAATGTGATTAGTACCACAAAGGACAGTTCTCCCAACAAGGTCTGTCCTTTGTGATCACAGGACTTCAGGGTTTAGTATTCAGAAGTCCTACTGTGCATGCCTTTTATGACGATTGTGCCATGGGGGTCACCAGGGCCATCTTAATGCATGGGCTTACTGGGCAGCTGCCTTAGGGCCCCACAATTCTAGGGGCCTTCAAGCAGGGGTTTGCTGAAGTCTCTGGAGTATCTTGTGAGGCAGTAGAGATTGCTGCCCGGCTGCCATGACTATGATTTACACAAAATCAGAGCTGCTGGGACACATTCTCTACCGGCCTGTAGCCAAACAGTTATTGGCTGTGAGCATGCTTATTGCTGGCTGGCTGATAGCAGGGGGAGAGATACACCAGAGTTATGATTTTTTTTTACTTTAGTAGGGGCCCTAGTGCATTGCTTTGGTTAGGGCCCACAATGCCATTAAGATGGCTCTGGGGGTTGCTGGGAGTGATCTTATTGGATCCATATAAGTGGAAAAAGGAAAACAAGCCAATAAAAGATGGCATTACTCACCAAGTCCAACCTCCAGAATGTATTGCAGTCTGGAACTTCATACAGATGGGAATGTAGCCAAAACTCTGACAATAGTTTTGACCACATTTTTTTCCAACATCCCACCCTTCATATGCAGTTTTCTTCCATATCAAAAAGCTTACTCATTGGTGTATCTATAATGCGTGCAGGGTGTCTGGTGCACATGGGCTCCTATACAGGGGTGTCCAAACTGCTCACCCTGCACACATACAATTTTACTGACCTTTTCTGAGTCCCATAATGGCTGGCTCTATAGGCTGAAATCACCAGAAAAATGGTGCAGCAGATATTTTCCCAGAGATTTGCAAATACACACTAAAGAAGTATATGGGAACTTTGGAGCCGATTCAGATCTGATTGGACGGCCATGGATCTGGTAGATGTCTATTTGTAACATGTTGACACTGAAATATGGATACTGTGGGGGAAATTTACTCAGAATACGAATAGGAAATAAAGGGGTCCCCCCCTCTAGGACTTACCTGACCAGGCTGAAGCCTGGTGCTGTCCCCGGTGACCCTGGGCTGTGGTCACCGAGCTGATTCCAGTGTGAAAAAAATAGAATAAATACTGTGGAACTATGAGTCCCAGCAAGCCTCACCCGCATGCTCGGACTTGGAGAACCACAAGTCCCAGCATGTGCGGCATTAAAGGGCCTGCAGGCACTTGTAGTTCCACAGTATTAAAATAGTCAAATAAACACACACAGACACATGAAAAATAAAACTTTAATACATCCAAAGTCCTTTCATACTGATACTTACCTATCTTCAGCCTGTAGGTAGGTCCCTGGGTTCCGGGGCTCCATGGTCCAGGTTTTTTTTACACTGCAATCAGCCCGGTGACCACAGCCCAGGGTCACCGGGGACAGCACCAGGCTTCAGCCTGGTCAGGTAAGTCCTGGAGGGGGGGGGCTGACTGGTCGGTAGGGTTAATGCTTTGGCCGGGGGGACTTGTATAAAAAGTTTCCCCCCGGCTGTGGCATTACCCTGCTGGCTGGTTGGGCCTGGGGCTGGTTCTTAAAATACGGGGGACCCCTAGTCATTTTGTACCCCATATTTTGGGAACCAACCCCGGCCCTGGAGCCTGGGGCTGGTTATAAACCCCTATTTGCCAGGTTTTCTGATTTTTTATTACCAGCCCGGTTCTTTCAGCCTGGTGCTGGTTACGGCTGTGGGGGGGACCCCACACCGTTTTTTTAATTTATTTATTTTTCTATTTTTTTAACACTGAAGTCTGCATGGATCTGACTGATCCGTGCAGGATAAAGCCAAATATGACAGGAAAATGAAGTGTATTTTTCTGCCGTACTTGGCCGGCCAATCGCTGCCATTTTACGCCAATTAGCGGCCGTATTTTCAATACGGCCACTTAGTAAATCAGGAATCACCATTCTTTTGAATGGTGATTCCTGTCGTAATGAGTCAATGGTGTATTCATTCGTATTTGTAAATACAAATACGAATGTCCCATCAATACGAATATGAAAATTTTTATTTTTGGCATAGTAAATTCCAAAAATACGAATACGCCAAAAAATTCAAATTTTCCTATGAAAAGCTGAATTTTTTCTACGAATTCATCTTAGTAAATTTCCCCCTGTAAGTTCACAAATTTCAATATCAAACCATAATGTTAACTCCAACTACAAATGCATATTTGACATGGTTTTATTATCAGAAGAACATAATACAGCTATAAATTAAATAAGAAAATAGGAATGGACTATATATTTACGTTTTTTATACTTTTCTTAAGCGTTACTATGGGGGTTGATCTGGTTGATTCGCTCGGATGTGAATTTGCATCCTGGTGAGTCAACCGGAACTTGCTCTCCCCTCGCAGCGTGTGTTTGCACAGTGCCCGCCGATCCCCCCTCGCAGCCTGTGGGTCCATCGATTGATGTGGAATGTGCAAGCATGTGTTTTGTGTGCAACCTCGGGTGGAAGTGGGTGGGCAGCTGACATCTGGTGATGTCAGCTGCCCACCCCCGGCACCAACATCACGGCCCAATTACCATGGCAATGGCCAGCGTTTATATGGGAACGCCAATAAAAAACTGGCCGTACCCATGGGTGCGACTATGCGTCGCTGCCCCTGGGCGTAGCCTTGGGTGCGTGCACCCAGCAAACAGTCTGTTCGCCGTGGCCGCACGCACCTGCGCATGAGCATACGCAAAACATCGATCCCCGTGTGAACAAACCAGAATAAGGTCCTATGTGAGACAAACAGTATATTATATATACAATTACAGTTCATTCTATTCGTGTGCCATGTTTATATGAAAAGACATTGTTCTGCGATTTCCTGCCGATTTGCATGCTATTCCAACCTTGCACACCCCCACTATCCAAGTCAGCCTGAAGCGTGGCGAGTAGATGCGGTACGCGTCCTCCCGACCTGTTCATACCCCCACTATCCACGTTGGCGTGGAGTTGACTCTATAAAGCGTGGCAAGCGCAGCGAGCCACCGAGCCCGAAGCGTGGCGAGGTGACACGTAAAACGTTCCCGAAGCGTGGCGAGCGCAGCAAGCCCTGCGAGGGGACACGGATAACTTAACGTGTATTCTGCGTCCCCTCGCGGGGCTTGCTGCACTTCGGGATTGTTTTCTGCGTCCCCGCTTGGTGGCTCGCTGCGCTCGCCACGCTTTATAAAATCACCTCCGCGCCGATGTGGATAGTGGGGGTATGAACAGATCGGAAGGATGTGTACCGCGTCCGCTCGCTACGCTTCCAGCTGACTTGGATAGGGGTGTGTGCAAGGATGGAACAGCATGCAAATTGGCAGAAAATTGCCGAAAATCGGAAATAAATCGCATTGCGGATCGAAACGGCCGCAAATTGGCCGTTAAATCGTATACGATATCGTATACGATATCGTATTCGATATTGTATGCGATTTAGATTAAATCGGGCACCGTAATAATACACAAGTACCATATATATATATATATATATATATATATATATATAGTCACGTGTAAATAACCGGCACTCTCCAATTTTCAGTCACAAGACAACAAGTGCTGTGCCCTCCGCAGTGCAAACGCAGTAATATACCAGGGAAATTCGGCGGCACTCGCTCCAACAATAACTGACTCCAAAGAATCAATAGTATTCAGTATGACATGTTTCGGTTTTAATACCGTCCTCAGATACCTGGTATCTGAGGACGGTATTAAAACCGAAACATGTCATACTGAATACTATTGATTCTTTGGAGTCAGTTATTGTTGGAGCGAGTGCCGCCGAATTTTCCTGGTATATATATATATATATATATATATATATATATATATATATATATATATATATATATATATATATATATATATATATATATATATATATGGGTACAAGAAAAAAAGGGGACAGTCAGCGCCAGGTATTACAACAGGTGAGTGCGAGACTTGATGCTTACTCAAAATAAACTGTTCCCCCTACTGGTATTAAGGGGTGTCTGCTCAGGTCCTAAGAGAGACAGTGGTGTGCTGTCTCTATAGGTACGGGGTAAATGAGGAAAATATTTTAGAACCCGGCGACTTCAGTTAATATAAATATGTATAAAAGTAGGCTGTATGTTAAAAATAATAGTACATTTATTAGGCTATACAATAATACAATATATAAGAAAAAATGGGGGTAGGGTATCTCGTCAGAGTAAAAAATAGAGAAACTTAGAATAAAAAAAGAGGAGTATAAAAAGTACAAAAAAATATCTCTTTAAAACATATGTATCAAGATGGTTGCGAATATACAATAAGATCAAGGTAAAATAAATATATGGAATCGCTTAGCTTTTTAGTGTAGGGAGCAATAAGCTCAGAAGTTGCCCGACATGTTTCGTCTATGATAGACTTCCTCAGGAGGAAGTCTATCATAGACGAAACATGTCGGGCAACTTCTGAGCTTATTGCTCCCTACACTAAAAAGCTAAGCGATTCCATATATTTATTTTACCTTGATCATATTGTATATTCGCAACCATCTTGATACATATGTTTTAAAGAGATATTTTTTTGTACTTTTTATACTCCTCTTTTTTTATTCTAAGTTTCTCTATTTTTTACTCTGACGAGATACCCTACCCCCACTTTTTCTTATATATTGTATTATTGTATAGCCTAATAAATGTACTATTATTTTTAACATACAGCCTACTTTTATACATATTTATATTAACTGAAGTCGCCGGGTTCTAAAATATTTTCCTCATATATATATATATATATATATATATATATATATATATATACATACATATACAGTATTGTGTACAAATAATACAAATAATTGAAATAGGCTGCCAGGGGGTCACTGGGAGAGACAAACATGTGGCATACCAGCTGCTTATAGAGCGCTGGCCATGCCCATGAAGTGTTGAAAATGGGGGCGTGGCCTCTGATCATGATACTTACTTTGAGGCAACGCCCCATTTTCCCTGCAGGGCACTTTGGTGCATGCCCTTTGGACCTCTTGTCATGCCCATGATTCAGAAATGGGAAGTATGCGATTTGTATCAGGACAACCTATTGGGTCAATTTAATTATTTTACCCCCTCAAGTCTGGGGAAGTTAGTTTGAAGCACTCAACATGGGTGCTTCTACATCAGTTCCATTTGATTCCATAATTAGAGTATTGTAAAATTGTGAGTAATCTCCAAAATGAATTTCCTGAGGTGGAATGTGGCCATGGACATAACATAGTAACTACATTAAACTAGGGCTCTCAGGATTTTAATCCCCTTAACAGCAAAGCTCCCACATGCATCTGTCTTTATTATATACAGTAAGTGCACTCTACACAGCCATTACATGCCAGTAATATAACCTGCTGGCATTAATGTATTGAAATACAAGGGTGTTAATTAGACACTGGGCAAGTAAAATGGGCTATGATATAAAGTACTGTAATCCCTGACGACAGCTGCACAAGTTCTAATCCCATTACTTAGTGTTTGAATGAATCTTCACCTAAGATACATACAGTATACTGTACATTGTGGAGTCATGTTTTAAAAATACAGGCAGCCTTGTATAGATCACATTTAAAAGTGGTAGCCATATGCAGAAATAACAGTACGCTAAATATTAAATGTTATATGTGTATCCTAATTCACAGTATTTCTCAGCCTTTCCTTTGAAGAATACTGACACTCAGAGGTAGTTGTCCTTTGCACATAGCCAAGTTCATTTAGTTATTTCCCCTGAGTGCTCTATACAGTAGTGACATCTTTACTCTGAACATCACAACTAGTGGTTTGGCAGTGGGGTGCATATTGTTCGGAAGCTTTGACTGGTTCTTCTCTTCAGAGCTCCATGGGTTCCAAAATGTTTATCTGCAGTCTATTTGTTTTATTAACATTACAGTGAAGACTCATTTATTTAATTAGCTGAAGTCGCCTTAAGGTATAGTATCTGTGCAGTGGTGTGTGAAGGTAGTTGCTTTGGTGATTGGAAACAAAGATACTGCAATAATACAAACATTATTTATGACAGTATAGCACAGAAACATACAGTAGCAGCAGTGGCGTCCCCGAAGGGGGAGGGGGGGTATTACTTAGTGTACCATACTCTACATACCCCAGCACTGCAATCGTACTTACTCAATCATCCAGTGTGCATTCGGCCACAAAGCCAGAGGCAGAACTCTGGGAGGCAATGGAGTCATTTGCCGCCGGGCTCCTGCTCCCAAGGGGGCACTTCTCCTCCCCTGCGAGTTTGAATCAGTTAATTGAAAGCCGTTGATTTCGCTTCTGTGGCTGACTCCTCTTAGCAGGACCATAGATGTCACACTATCTTTATTCTAAACATAATATCCATAACATACAAACATGCATACATATATTTATATGTGATGGTGTGTGTGTTGGGGGGGGGCACCAATATTTATCTTGCCTCCAGGCAACTGGGGCAAACTTACGCCACTGCACAAAGCCATCCATGATATATTGAGGGTGTGACCTGTGACCCCGTTCTCATGGGCTTTTCCGGTGCTCTGGGAGCTGCTGGGCAACCCACAGACTCTAACAGCACACAGAAACAATGTGCATGGTGACACTATGGGCGGAATGTACTAAGCATAGCTTCCGCGATGTCATACATCTGCCAGTTACCACAACTATACTAGTTGCATATGTACTAACATATAGTCCTTCGGGGTCAGTGGACTTCTGAGTTTCAGACCCCTGAATCCCTCTACGCATGTACAGAGGGCCATGGTGGCTGCAGGGGGGTATTAGGAGGTATATGATTGGTTCCCTCTGAGAGGACAATGCAGAAAGATGCCTATAGGCTTCTATAGTGTAACACAAACAACAGTGGCATTAATACCCCAACAAAGCCCAGGACACCTGGGCTCAGTACTTATGGGAAATGTAGCCAAAGCCGAAAAATGGTTTTGCCACATTTTCTCTTTAGTACATGCCACCCTATAAGAGGGAGTGACACCAAAATAGTTTGGCAGCTTTGGTATAATGGTGTCTCCCACTCAGATTGTGTCATCTGGTGCAGCCCGTACCCCCACACGGACATTACTGAGAAGAAACAAAATAATTACTAACAGTAAATAACTCATGTCCTCCTAGGCTGCTCTGTTTTGTGTATTTGGGGGGTTTTGTGGGAGGCTGAGTTTTGCTGAGGTAATTATTTACAGGATTTTTACCTACTGTACTGTACAGGGCAAAAAATAAAGTACAATATAGTCATTTTCTTGCAACATACAGATAGGACAGGGCCAGGCAGGTGCAATTTACTGAGATTTGCATCATCATTAGTATAATCCCACCCATGTCACTCAGAGGGAGAGGGGGAGGAGTTAGTGGCTGGATCCTAAACTACTGGGAGTCCATGGGGAATACCTGAAATTCAGGAGTCTCCTGAACATTCTTGAAGAGAGTACAAGTATGATTTTCACTGTATTTATTCCACATACTGTACTCTTATTTTTATAAGTGATGGGAAGAAGCTATTACATGGATCTATTCCATTTCTTTATATATTACGTTTCATTCTTCCTCCAACTTCACAGTCTGTCCTCTTTATCTAGAAATCGTGTTATTTCTTTAAAATACTGCCTTTCAGAACTAGTGATACTTTTGATATATTTAAATGTTTCTATCATATTACCTGTGTCCTTTCCCAGTCTGTACATATTCTGCTTGTCAAGTCTATCCTGATAAGTTATGTTATACAGCTCATGCATCACTTTAGTAGCCATTCCCTAAAATGATTCTATTTTATCAATGTCTTCCAGTGTTTTACACATATTCTTCTTGATATACAACACAGTCTTTTAAAGGCTTTTCTCACTGTTTTTCTTTTAAAAGAAACCAAAACACCCAGGTTTAGTGAAACACGTGTGTTCGCCCAGCTGCAGCCCTGTTTTTGCTAAATATGCTGCTGCTTTAGAGGACTTTGCTTTGCATGCCCGAGGAACGAGAAACAAATCTAAGATTCCTTAGAACAAGAGGATTCACCTCCCAACTCCCACCCAGTAAGTTAACTCCCAAGCCCTGAACTGGGTGCGGCAGCAGATATTAAAAATAAAAAATAAAAATAAATGAAATATCCACCTGTTGGTCTATATCCCCAAATGATGCTCTGCCTGTTCATCTGCTACCCCTCCTGTCAATCCATCCATCCATCTAAGCCCCCTCCCATCCATCCATCTATACCCACATATGGTGTTCTGTCTGTCCATTTATCCGCGCTGTAGTCAAGTAATGTCTCTCATTGCTGCTGCTTCCTCCCTCTCTCTCCCCTCTTTCTCTTTATCACAATCAATGTCATGCTCCTCTCTTTCTCTCTCTCCCTGAAATGTTTATCTCTCTTTCTCTAATTCCCTCTATTTCAATCTCTCTCACAAACACTTCTCTCTCTCTCTCTAAATTTTCCCTCTCTCTATCGAACTTTCTTTCTCCACTCTCCCTCTACTCTCTCATTTATCTCGCTTTCTTTCTCTCTTTCTCTCTCACTTTATACTCTTTCTCTTTCTCACTACTTCCTCATCTCTTTCTCGATGGGCCTGATGTATCAAGCTTCAAAAAGTGATAAAATGGAGAGTGATAAGCAAAAAGCCAATCAGCTCCTATCTGTCATGTCACGGGCTTGGTTTGAAAAATTACAGGTAGGAGCTGATTGGCTGGTTGTTTATCACTTTTGAAGCTTGATACATCTGGCCCCCAGTCTGTCTCACACCCCCCTACACACACACACACACACACACACACACACACACACACTCTCTCTGTCTAACTTTCTCTTCGCTTCCCCTCCCTCCCCCAGTCCACTGTCATTCCCACCTCTCTACTTACCCTGGGGGCATTGTAGTGAAAGAGCACTTTTAAGATTTTTCTAAGGCACACCATATTTATGTAAATAAGCTGTTTTTGTAGTGTGTTTTTTGTTTAGCAGAAATTACATCCAGCTCAGTGACAGGCCTTATACTGTTTCAAAACCGTTAATATATCAGCCATTTAAAATAAAAAGGTATTTTACAATACATACCAACCAAGGTGACCGTTTTCAGGAGGGAAATGCTCTATTTCTCTTCATTAATTATCCTATCCTGGAAAGGGCCATGTTGGAAGGTATGGAACATGACTGTTATGAATGGATATTTTCACAGTGACGTATTGATTTATCAACAGAACATGAACAACCAGTACATACGTGTAGAGATTTTTGCACTGGAAACGTGTGAACTAAAAAATGCTTGGGAAGAGAGAATTCAAAAACAAAATGAAGAACGGCAAATGGAAGCAGCTAGACAGCAAAGGAGCGCCCTGAAACGGTAAGTAGCCCACTGCACAGTGGGACAATGTACTCCCTGCACACAATGTACTCCCTGCGCACAATGTACTCCCTGCGCACAATGTACTCCCACCAGCAAAGTACTCCCTACACACATTGTACTCCCTGCGCACAATGTACTCCCTACACACATTGTACTCCCAGCACACAATGTACTCCCTACACACAATGTACTCCCTTCGCACAATGTACTCCCTGCGCACGAAGTGCTCCCTGCGCACCATGTGCTCCCTGCACACATGTGCTCCCTACACACATTGTACTCCCTGCACACATGTGCTCCCTACACACATGTGCTAAATATTACTTTTCAGCTTTAATGTTTTAAAAAAATAGTAGCCAATGATATTTACAAGCTACATCTGTGATATGTTGGACTGCATTATATTAAAACCAAAGTACATGTAGATGGACTAAACCTATTGTATATCTCTAAACATGACCCTTTCCAGCAGACAAACTGTTCTGTTACTGGACTTCCCTCCTAATTTATCATTGCCGTCCCCTTTGTGGAACTAGTTGACAAGGTGTTTCACCAAAGGTAAGTGAGATCATTACTTAGGAGGTAAGTCAAGGAACAGAGCATTTGTCCCTCCTGGAATGGGTCATGCTGTGAGGTATGCTACTGGCATTGCATTGGCTATACTATTATAACTATAGTCAATGCATTGAACCCCATATTTGGGATTACAATTCAACTGTGATAAATAAACCTAATATAATTCTGTGTTATAAACTTCTTACTTATTAACTGTAACATTTAGATGCAAAATTGCATAAATATTATAGCAACCAAACGGTTGCTTTTTCTTTTTTTATAAGGAATATCAAATACAGTATATACGGATACATAGTGGGAGATGACATGTTAAATATCGTTAATTGATGTTTAAATCCATATATGGATTATCTCACAGGAGTGTGTACAGTAGATCTTGTTTTTCTTGGCAAAAAGCATTGTTTTCATGATGAACCCTCCTATATTCCTAGATAGCCAAATAATTGAGGTTTTGGGAACATCTGGATACTTTGTTTTTTGGTACACACATATATTTCCACATTCCTGGAGGTTTTGTTGCATCTACATTTTGGATCTTTTGAGTAATATCTAAGGATATGACATATTTACTAAGAAACCTCTGTGATACCTTGAATTGTAAGCATTTTACATAGCATATACTTCTCAATTTTCTGAAGTGAACCATCTTTGAAGACATCTTGGCCTTTACCCAATAAATAAAGATATTGTGGTTAATTCAATTAGGTGTGAATTGGTTCCTGGCAGCTGTTCTCACAGCGAATTCGCACTACAAATTACAGTTGCAATCCATTGCCAATCTTGCATTGCTTTTCTACTGTAGATTAATTTTGTGATTGTTTGTGTGCACCTGCCTGAGCAGGTACAAAGTAAGGGAGAATCTTTATTTTAATGTAGAAATATAAGTGCACCACTCTGGGTGGGTTTTCCCACTTAACTTGTTTTGATTGGATTAGATCAAGAACGTCTATTTAAAACTTATACATCATGAATTTATTTGAAGAAAGTCAGGTTTTTTTCCAATTTAGTACGCCATAAGAACAGCTATTTTTATGTTATACTGTAGCGATGGCCCCAGTGGCAAACTCAGGATTTTTATAGGGGGCTTCCCAAATGTAATCCAAAATCTCCCGCTCTGCAGGGCATTGGAGTAAGTACAGGAGTCTGGGGGAGTGGTAACAGCCCTGAAGATTGGTCTTTTTAAACACTGGATACTGTATGGAATACAGTATTCATATTTCACAGTACAGATGGATTATAGTATAGGCTATAAACATTTACTGTATATAAGACGTGGTCCGGAAGTGGTCAGGAAAAGGTTAAACATATCATAAATAATAAATAAACACACATACATTATAGAACCAGTACTGCACTTTCTAAGCTCACAATCTTCCACTTCATGGTAAGGCTCCTGTCTCTTCCTCCTGGCAGCTACTCTCTGGTCCATTGTGATATTTGAGGGCTTAGATCCACACATACAGTAAATGTGGTAGAAGAAGCTGGTACACTATGCATGTGCAGCAGCTCTGCTCTGTCCCTTACACTGCATGAGGGGGCCCAGCACTCGCTACAACAAACAAACTTACCTTAACATTCAAATAATCAATTAAATAAATAATGGTATTTAGTTCATAAATTGATCAATGCATTTAAGCTTGCAGCCCATCGCCAAGGGACCCCATTTCACTGCAAGTCCTACACTAACAACTGGTTTTCTTAGGAACCTGGCAACTGCTTACACATCATAGCTAAAATGAACATGTGTTTTTTCTTGGGTTAAAGCTCAACTGCCAAGTACCTTATGGCTTTTAAAGGTGAGACAATCCCAAACACAGCACCTGAATTAGTATTAAAGGGGCAGCTGTCACAGGTTTCAGGTAAATTAGCTTATCTAGGTTGCATGAGAAAGCTATGATCACAGTAACAGAAGTTAATTAAAAATCAACCCAAACATATAGATACAGAAGTACCAACACACTCGCCATTCCTACGAATGGGGTGCAAACAGCACCCACACTTCCCAGGATGGGGTGCATTGGCCTGTGACCACACACTTTAGTAAATACAAATACAAGGGGCCCAGCACTCACTACAACAAACTAACTCACCTCAACATTCAAATAATCAATTAAATAAATAATGGGGTTTTAGTTCATGAATTGATCAATGCATTTAACTTGCAGCAACAGGCTGGCTAGCAACAGAAATCTTGGGGCCCGGAACACTGATATCTCTGAGGCCCCCCAACACCGAACGCGGATTGTTATTACATTGCATATTGAATGTATTTTTTTTTTATTAATGGAAATAAACAGATAATTAATATTCATTATGCAATATAATAGGGAAGAGCAGATGGGAGGGCACAGCATTGTGCGTTGTGTGGTTTGGTGTGTTGTGTCATTAAACTCATTAGCACGGGTAGCCAGACAGGTGATTAGGCAGTCATGCTTACAGATCCTGAGTCCCTCAAAGCTTTGGGGCCCCTCAACTGGTCGGGGCCTGGTATGAGTGTCCCCTTTCACCCCCCCGTCGCCTGCCCCGGCTGGTAATAAGGTTGGGGGGAGAGCATTAGAAACTTAGAAGGGGGCTTAGGGTTAGGCTGCGGGGTGGGGGGTAAGGTTTAAGCTTACGGTTAGGCATTAAAGGGGAGGTTGGGTTCTGTCCCTCCATCAGGATGCAAGCATTGGTATTCTGACCACTGGTATCCCCCCCGGGGTGGTGGTGGGGGTGGTGGTGGGGGGGTAGTTGGGAGTCCCCCCCACTGCCACTCGTGGCTCAGTGGGGAATAGACAGCATTTATTAATTGTGAGAAAGGGACAGGGGGCATGGCTAGCAGTTCACACAGTGGTGGCCATCTGTCATCTAGCACAGGGGGCAACATATAGCAATTTAGGGGCACAATCTAAGACTATATCGTGCCACCAAACTAAAAATATTCTGCTGTCCTGCTCACTCCTGAAGCATAACAGTAAACAAACAGCCCTCCACAGCATATCACTAACACCATACCCCTCCCTCTTACCATACATCCCCCAATACAAAACCCTAACCACACACACCGAAGCCTATAACCCTAACCACACACACACCCCGCAGCCTCTAACCTTAACTATACACACACACACGCCACAGCCTATAACCCTAACCACACACACAGCCCGCAGCCTATAACCCTAACTATACACACACACCCGCAGCCTATAACCCTAACCATACACACACCCCACAGCCTATAACCCTAACCATCCACACACACCCGCAGCCTATAACCCTAACCATACACACAACCCGCAGCCTATAACCCTAACTATACACACACACACCCCCGCAGCCTATAACCCTAACCATACACACACCCCACAGCCTATTACCCTAACCATCCACACACACCCGCAGCCTATAACCCTAACCATACACACTCCCCGCAGCCTATAACCCTAACCATACACACACACACGCAGCCTATAACCCTAACCATACACACACACACACCACAGTCTATAACCCTAACCATACACACACACACACCCCGCAGCCTATAACCCTAACCATACACACACCTGCAGCCTATAACCCTAACCATACACACACCCCGTAGCCTATAACCCTAAACATACACACACACACCACAGTCTATAACCCTAACCATACACACACACCCCGCAGCCTATAACCCTAATCATACACACACACACACACACCACAGTCTATAACCCTAACCATACACACAAGCGCCGCAGCCTATAACACTACCCATACACACACCCTGCAGCCTATAACCCTAACCATACACACACACACCCGCAGCCTATAACCCTAACCATACACACACACACACACCACAGTCTATAACCCTAACCATACACACACACCCCGTAGCCTATAACTCTAACCATACACACACACACACACCACAGTCTATAACCCTAACCATACACACAAGCGCCGCAGCCTATAACACTACCCATACACACACCCTACAGCCTATAACCCTAACCATACACACACCCTGCTGCCTATAACCCTAACCATACACACACACCCCTCAGCCTATAACCCTAACCATACACACACACACACCCTGCAGCCTGTAACCCTAACCATACACACACACCCTGCAGCCTGTAACCCTAATCATACACACACACCCCACAGCCTATAACCCTAACCATACTCACACCCCGCAGCCTATAACCCTAACCATACACAAATCCCACAGCCTATAACCATAACCATACACACCCACCGCAGCCTATAACCCTAACCATACACACACCCTGCAGCCTATAACCGTAACCATACACACCCCGCAGCCTATAACCCTAACCATACACACACACCCTGCAGCCTGTAACCCTAATCATAAACACACACCCCACAGCCTATAACCCTAACCACACACCCTGCAGCAATAACCCTAACCACACACACAAACACCCCGCAGCCTATAACCCGAACCATACGCACACACCCCCCAGCCTATAACCCTAACCATACACACACACACACACACACCACAGTCTATAACCCTAACCATAAACACACACACACCCCGTAGCCTATAACCCTAACCATACACACACACACACCACAGTCTATAACCCTAACCATACACACAAGCGCCGCAGCCTATAACACTACCCATACACACACCCTGCAGACTATAACCCTAACCATACACACCCCGCAGCCTATAACCCTAACCATACACACACATCCCTCAGCCTATAACCCTAACCATACACACACACCCTGCAGCCTGTAACCCTAATCATACACACACACACCCTGCAGCCTGTAACCCTAATCATACACACACACACCCCACAGCCTATAACCCTAACCATACTCACACCCCGCAGCCTATAACCCTAACCATGCACACACCCTGCAGCCTATAACCGTAACCATACACACCCCGCAGCCTATAACCCTAACCATACGCACACACCCCGCAGCCTATAACCTTAACCATACACACAAGCGCCGCAGCCTATAACACTACCCATACACACACTCTGCAGCCTATAACCCTAACCATACACACACACACCACAGTTTATAACCCTAACCATACACACAAGCGCCGCAGCCTATAACACTACCCATACACACACCCTGCAGACTATAACCCTAACCATACACACACCCTGCAGCCAATAACCCTAACCATACACACACACCCCTCAGCCTATAACCCTAACCATACACACACACCCTGCAGCCTGTAACCCTAACCATACACACACACCCTGCAGCCTGTAACCCTAATCATACACACACACACCCCACAGCCTATAACCCTAACCATACTCACACCCCGCAGCCTATAACCCTAACCATACACACATCCCGCAGCCTATAACCCTAACCATAAACACCCACCGCAGCCTATAACCCTAACCATACACACACCCTGCAGCCTATAACCGTAACCATACACACCCCGCAGCCTATAACCCTAACCATACACACACACCCTGCAGCCTGTAACCCCAATCATAAACACACACCCCACAGCCTATAACCCTAACCACACACCCTGCAGCAATAACCCTAACCACAGACACACACCCCGCAGCCTATAACCCTAACCATACGCACACACCCCGCAGCCTATAACCCTAACCATACACACACCCCGCAGCCTATAACCCTAACCATACTCACACCCCGCAGCCTATAACCCTAACCATACACACACACACCCCGCAGCCTATAACCCTAACCATACATCACACACTCCACAGCCTATAACCCTAACCATACACACACACACACACACACCACAGTCTATAACCCTAACCATAAACACACACACACACCACAGTCTATAACCCTAACCATACACACACACACACCACAGTCTATAACCCTAACCATACACACAAGCGCCGCAGCCTATAACACTACCCATACACACACCCTGCAGACTATAACCCTAACCATACACACCCCGCAGCCTATAACCCTAACCATACACACACATCCCTCAGCCTATAACCCTAACCATACACACACACCCTGCAGCCTGTAACCCTAATCATACACACACACACCCTGCAGCCTGTAACCCTAATCATACACACACACACCCCACAGCCTATAACCCTAACCATACTCACACCCCGCAGCCTATAACCCTAACCATGCACACACCCTGCAGCCTATAACCGTAACCATACACACCCCGCAGCCTATAACCCTAACCATACGCACACACCCCGCAGCCTATAACCTTAACCATACACACAAGCGCCGCAGCCTATAACACTACCCATACACACACTCTGCAGCCTATAACCCTAACCATACACACACACACCACAGTTTATAACCCTAACCATACACACAAGCGCCGCAGCCTATAACACTACCCATACACACACCCTGCAGACTATAACCCTAACCATACACACACCCTGCAGCCAATAACCCTAACCATACACACACACCCCTCAGCCTATAACCCTAACCATACACACACACCCTGCAGCCTGTAACCCTAACCATACACACACACCCTGCAGCCTGTAACCCTAATCATACACACACACACCCCACAGCCTATAACCCTAACCATACTCACACCCCGCAGCCTATAACCCTAACCATACACACATCCCGCAGCCTATAACCCTAACCATAAACACCCACCGCAGCCTATAACCCTAACCATACACACACCCTGCAGCCTATAACCGTAACCATACACACCCCGCAGCCTATAACCCTAACCATACACACACACCCTGCAGCCTGTAACCCCAATCATAAACACACACCCCACAGCCTATAACCCTAACCACACACCCTGCAGCAATAACCCTAACCACAGACACACACCCCGCAGCCTATAACCCTAACCATACGCACACACCCCGCAGCCTATAACCCTAACCATACACACACCCCGCAGCCTATAACCCTAACCATACTCACACCCCGCAGCCTATAACCCTAACCATACACACACACACCCCGCAGCCTATAACCCTAACCATACATCACACACTCCACAGCCTATAACCCTAACCATACACACCCCGCAGCCTATAACCCTAACCATACACACACATCCCTCAGCCTATAACCCTAACCATACACACACACCCTGCAGCCTGTAACCCTAATCATACACACACACACCCTGCAGCCTGTAACCCTAATCATACACACACACACCCCACAGCCTATAACCCTAACCATACTCACACCCCGCAGCCTATAACCCTAACCATGCACACACCCTGCAGCCTATAACCGTAACCATACACACCCCGCAGCCTATAACCCTAACCATACGCACACACCCCGCAGCCTATAACCTTAACCATACACACAAGCGCCGCAGCCTATAACACTACCCATACACACACTCTGCAGCCTATAACCCTAACCATACACACACACACCACAGTTTATAACCCTAACCATACACACAAGCGCCGCAGCCTATAACACTACCCATACACACACCCTGCAGACTATAACCCTAACCATACACACACCCTGCAGCCAATAACCCTAACCATACACACACACCCCTCAGCCTATAACCCTAACCATACACACAAACCCTGCAGCCTGTAACCCTAACCATACACACACACCCTGCAGCCTGTAACCCTAATCATACACACACACACCCCACAGCCTATAACCCTAACCATACTCACACCCCGCAGCCTATAACCCTAACCATACACACATCCCGCAGCCTATAACCCTAACCATAAACACCCACCGCAGCCTATAACCCTAACCATACACACACCCTGCAGCCTATAACCGTAACCATACACACCCCGCAGCCTATAACCCTAACCATACACACACACCCTGCAGCCTGTAACCCCAATCATAAACACACACCCCACAGCCTATAACCCTAACCACACACCCTGCAGCAATAACCCTAACCACAGACACACACCCCGCAGCCTATAACCCTAACCATACGCACACACCCCGCAGCCTATAACCCTAACCATACACACACCCCGCAGCCTATAACCCTAACCATACTCACACCCCGCAGCCTATAACCCTAACCATACACACACACACCCCGCAGCCTATAACCCTAACCATACATCACACACTCCACAGCCTATAACCCTAACCATACTCACACCCCGCAGCCTATAACCCTAACCATACCACACACACCCCGTAGCCTATAACCCTAACTATACACACACACACACCACAGTCTATAACCCTAACCATACACACAAGCGCCGCAGCCTATAACACTACCCATACACACACCCTGCAGACTATAACCCTAACCATACACACACCCTGCAGCCAATAACCCTAACCATACACACACACCCCTCAGCCTATAACCCTAACCATACACACACACACACCACAGTCTATAACCCAACCATACACACACACACACACACACACCACAGCCTATAACCCTAACCATACACACACACCCTGCAGCCTATAACCCTAATCATATGCATGCACCCCGCAGCCTATAACCCTAACCATAAACACACACACAGCAACCTATAACCCTAACTATACACACAAATCCGCAGCCTATAACCCTAATCATGTGCACACACCCCGCAGTCTATAACTCTAACCATACACACACACCCCGCAGCCTATAACCCTAACCATACACACACACCACACAGCCTACACCCCTAACCATACACACATCCCGCAGTCTAATATGTGGCCACGACCCTTCCCCACAAAACAATGCCCTAAATTTTTGTCGCTCGCCTTTGGCACACACTGTTCCTATTTCGAGCATCTGGGGAGCCCAAAGCAACTCGCTAGTTCCGACTCTGAGTGGAGCCAGAATGCTGAAAAGACCAAGGTGGAGATGTACCAACTGGGTGATTTAGCGGTAACAATATCGACCAGTGTTAGCTGGTTAGTGAAATATCGGGATCACATCACACATGTATTTTTCCAATACCAGCCTAGGATTAAAGCAGGAGGGTTGGTCATTCATGACACATGACATTCTATTTAGCAAACTAGGGATGGGGATCATTAGATCAGAACCATCGGTAAAATGGTTCCGATGGTCACTATTTAACCCTTATCCATCGCAAGATCTCCACCAATGTTTCCTAAACAAAAATGTCTTTGTTTTTTTTCTCTTTTGCTGCTGCTGGTGGCTGACAGAGTGATAGACCCTCTGGTCAACCAACCAGCTTCAGCCCATAGGACAGGGGGCAGGCTGGTTGGCGGCTTACTGGACTGTTCCCTATACCTTAGTCCACTGAAATTCTATGGGTCCATAATAAATGAAGGGCCTGGAGCTGTAAATCCACTTGCCATACTGTTATATATCCGATACTGTTATTTCAATCACGTTTTTGTATGTTTGAAATTTGTAGATTTATATATATATATATATATATATATATATATATATATATATATATATATATATATATATAGTAGAGGAAAATAGAGAGCGCCAGAGGTTTCCACCACCTTAAGTGCAGTGAATGTGTCAAATGTACAAATAATCAAAGCATTTTTGAAAAAATGACATATTTTATTAAAACGTTTGTAGAAAAACGTGTGGTGTCTCAGTTCTTTTGAAGACAGTAACAACCCAACGCGTTTCGTCTTTAGAAAGACTTCATCAGGGGTTTAAAAAAGACACTGCAAGTGGTAAAAACATATCAAGTGTAAATACTACTATGTCCACTAAAAAATGGCTGTTCAAATAATACAGTATCCATGGTTACAAACATTGTGTACATACCAATCAGGAATATATGAAGATGCCTCAAATATTTTCACATTATATGATGGAATTCAATTAAAAGATAGAGGTCGCAATCTAGAGGATCAAAGAACAATGGTAGTATGAGATGGATGGAGAGGGAGGAGAGTACGTGTGGAAGATAATTTGATGATGGATATAGGAAATGTTTTCCTGAGGGAACATATACCCAAGAAAATATATACCTTAAATAGGTGTTATAACTGGGTAAGGGATTTTAAACATCCATATATGATGAGACTATTGTTGGTCCCATACTTTTCTAGATGTGAAGAATCTATTAAATGA
>NW_028142685.1:0-38700 GCF_055691185.1 Crinia signifera
TCCGCTTTGGGGTCCAGCAACAGTTGCCAGGACAACCCTGGGCATGGCAGGGGGCTTAAGGGGGCCTGGACCCGCCCACTTCCGCTTTGGGGGCCAGCAACAGTTGCCAGGGCTACCCTGGGCATGGCAGGGGCTGAAAGGGGCCTGGACCCGCCCACTTCCGCTTTGGGGCCAGCAACAGTTGCCAGGGCTACCCTGGGCATGGCAGGGGGCTTAAGGGCGCCTGGACCCGCCCACTTCCGCTTTGGGGGCCAGCAACAGTTGCCAGGGCAACCCGGGGCATGGCAGGGGGCTGAAGGGGGCCTGGACCCGCCCACTTCCGCTTTGGGGGCCAGCAACAGTTGCCAGGGCTACCCTGGGCATGGCAGGGGGATTAAGGGGGCCTGGACCCGCCCACTTCCGCTTTGGGGTCCAGCAACAGTTGCCAGGACAACCCTGGGCATGGCAGGGGGCTTAAGGGGGCCTGGACCCGCCCACTTCCGCTTTGGGGGCCAGCAACAGTTGCCAGGGCTACCCTGGGCATGGCAGGGGCTGAAGGGGGCCTGGACCCGCCCACTTCCGCTTTGGGGGCCAGCAACAGTTGCCAGGGCAACCCTGGGCATGGCAGGGGGCTTAAAGGCGCCTGGACCCGCCCACTTCCGCTTTGGGGGCCAGCAACAGTTGCCAGGGCAACTCTGGGCATGGCAGGAGGCTTAAGGGGGCCTGGACCCGCCCACTTCTGCTTTGGGGGCCAGCAACAGTTGCCAGGGCTACCCTGGGCATGGCAGGGGGCTTAAGGGGGCCTGGACCCGCCCACTTCCGCTTTGGGGGCCAGCAACAGTTGCCAGGGCTACCCTGGGCATGGCAGGGGGCTTAAGGGGGCCTGGACCCGCCAACTTCCGCTTTGGGGGCCAGCAACAGTTGCCAGGGCTACCCTGGGCATGGCAGGGGGCTGAAGGGGGCCTGGACCCGCCCACTTCCGCTTTGGGGGCCAGCAACAGTTGCCAGGGCTACCCTGTGTATGGCAGGGGGCTTAAGGGGCCTGTACCCGCCCACTTCCGCTTTGGGGGCCAGCAACAGTTGCCAGGGATACCCTGGGCATGGCAGGGGGCTTAAGGGGCCTGGGCCCGCCCACTTCCGCTTTGGGGGCCAGCAACAGTTGCCAGGGCTACCCTGGGCATGGCAGGGGGCTGAAGGGGGCCTGGACCCGCCCACTTCCGCTTTGGCGGCCAGCAACAGTTGCCAGGGCTACCCTGGGCATGGCAGGGGGCTGAAGGGGGCCTGGACCCGCCCACTTCCGCTTTGGGGGCCAGCAACAGTTGCCAGGGCTACCCTGGGCATGGCAGGGGGCTGAAGGGGGCCTGGACCCGCCCACTTCCGCTTTGGGGGCCAGCAACAGTTGCCAGGGCTACCCTGGGCATGGCAGGGGGCTTAAGGGGGCCTGGACCCGCCCACTTCCGCTTTGGGGGCTAGCAACAGTTGCCAGGGCATACCCTGGGCATGGCAGGGGGCTTAAGGGCGCCAGGACCCGCCCACTTCCGCTTTGGGGGGCCAGCAACAGTTGCCAGGGAAACCCTGGGCATGGCAGGGGGCTTAAGGGGGCCTGGACCCGCCCACTTCCGCTTTGGGGGCCAGCAACAGTTGCCAGGGCTACCCTGGGCATGGCATGGGGCTGAAGGGGGCCTGTACCCGCCCACTTCCGCTTTGGGGGCCAGCAACAGTTGCCAGGGCTACCCTGGGCATGGCAGGGGGCTTAAGGGCGCCTGGACCCGCCCACTTCCGCTTTGGGGGCCAGCAACAGTTGCCAGGGCAACCCTGGGCATGGCAGGGGGCTTAAGGGCGCCAGTACCCGCCCACTTCCGCTTTGGGGGGCCAGCAACAGTTGCCAGGGCAACCCTGGGCATGGCAGGGGGCTTAAGGGGGCCTGGACCCGCCCACTTCCGCTTTAGGGGCCAGCAACAGTTGCCAGGGCTACCCTGGGCATGGCAGGGGGCTTAAGGGGGCCTGGACCCGCCCACTTCCGCTTTTGGGCCAGCAACAGTTGCCAGGACAACCCTGGGCATGGCAGGGGGCTTAAGGGCGCCTGGACCCGCCCACTTCCGCTTTGGGGGCCAGCAACAGTTGCCAGAGCTACCCTGGGCATGGCAGGGGGATTAAGGGGGCCTGGACCCGCCAACTTCCGCTTTGGGGGCTAGCAACAGTTGCCAGGGCATACCCTGGGCATGGCAGGGGGCTTAAGGGCGCCAGGACCCGCCCACTTCCGCCTTGGGGGGCCAGCAACGTTGCCAGGGCAACCCTGGGCATGGCAGGGGGCTGAAGGGGGCCTGGACCCGCCCACTTCCTCTTTGGGGGCCAGCAACAGTTGCCAGGGCAACCCTGGGCATGGCAGGGGGCTTAACGGGGCCTGGACCCGCCCACTTCCGCTTTGGGGGCCAGCAACAGTTGCCAGGGCAACCCTGGGCATGGCAGGGGGCTTAACGGGGCCTGGACCCGCCCACTTCCGCTTTGGGGGCCAGCAACAGTTGCCAGGGCTACCCTGGGCATGGCATGTGGATTAAGGGGGCCTGGACCCGCCCACTTCCGCTTTGGGGGCCAGCAACAGTTGCCAGGGCAACCCTGGGCATGGCAGGGGGCTTAAGGGGGCCTGGACTCGCCCACTTCCGCTTTGGGGGCCAGCAACAGTTGCCAGGGCTACCCTGGGCATGGCATGTGGATTAAGGGGGCCTGGACCCGCCCACTTCCTCTTTGGGGGCCAGCAACAGTTGCCAGGGCAACCCTGGGCATGGCAGGGGGCTTAACGGGGCCTGGACCCGCCCACTTCCGCTTTGGGGGCTAGCAACAGTTGCCAGGGCATACCCTGGGCATGGCAGGGGGCTTAAGGGCGCCAGGACCCGCCCACTTCCGCTTTGGGGGGCCAGCAACAGTTGCCAGGGAAACCCTGGGCATGGCAGGGGGCTTAAGGGGGCCTGGAACCGCCCACTTCCGCTTTGGGGGCCAGCAACAGTTGCCAGGGCTACCCTGGGCATGGCAGGGGGCTGAAGGGGGCCTGTACCCGCCCAATTCCGCTTTGGGGGCCAGCAACAGTTGCCAGGGCTACCCTGGGCATGGCAGGGGGCTTAAGGGGGCCTGCACCCGCCCACTTCCGCTTTGGGGGCCAGCAACAGTTGCCAGGGCTACCCTGGGCATGGCAGGGGGCTTAAGGGGGCCTAGACCCGCCCACTTCCGCTTTGGGGGCCAGCAACAGTTGCCAGGGCTACCCTGGGCATGGCAGGGGGCTGAAGGGGGCCTGGACCCGCCCACTTCCGCTTTGGGGGCCAGCAACAGTTGCCAGGGCTACCCTGGGCATGGCAGGGGGCTGAAGGGGGCCTGGACCCGCCCACTTCCGCTTTGGGGGCCAGCAACAGTTGCCAGGGCTACCCTGGGCATGGCAGGGGGCTAAAGGGGGCCTGGACCCGCCCACTTCCGCTTTGGGGCCAGCAACAGTTGCCAGGACAACCCTGGGCATGGCAGGGGGCTTAAGGGGGCCTGGACCCGCCCACTTCCGCTTTGGGGGCCAGCAACAGTTGCCAGGGCTACCCTTGGCATGGCAGGGGGCTTAAGGGGGCCTGGACCCGCCCACTTCCGCTTTGGGGGCCAGCAACAGTTGCCAGGGCTACCCTGGGCATGGCAGGGGGCTGAAGGGGGCCTGGACCCGCCCACTTCCGCTTTGGGGGCCAGCAACAGTTGCCAGGGCATACCCTGTGCATGGCAGGGGGCTTAAGGGGCCTGGACCCGCCCACTTCCGCTTTGGGGGCCAGCAACAGTTGCCAGGGCTACCCTGGGCATGGCAGGGGGCTTAAGGGGGCCTAGACCCGCCCACTTCCGCTTTGGGGGCCAGCAACAGTTGCCAGGGCTACCCTGGGCATGGCAGGGGGCTGAAGGGGGCCTGGACCCGCCCACTTCCGCTTTGGGGGCCAGCAACAGTTGCCAGGGCTACCCTGGGCATGGCAGGGGGCTGAAGGGGGCCTGGACCCGCCCACTTCCGCTTTGGGGGCCAGCAACAGTTGCCAGGGCTACCCTGGGCATGGCAGGGGGCTGAAGGGGGCCTGGACCCGCCCACTTCCGCTTTGGGAGCCAGCAACAGTTGCCAGGGCTACCCTGGGCATGGCAGGGGGCTTAAGGGGGCCTGGACCCGCCCACTTCCGCTTTGGGTTCCAGCAACAGTTGCCAGGGCAACCCGGGGCATGGCAGGGGGCTGAAGGGGGCCTGGACCCGCCCACTTCCGCTTTGGGGGCCAGCAACAGTTGCCAGGGCTACCCTGGGCATGGCAGGGGGATTAAGGGGGCCTGGACCCGCCCACTTCCGCTTTGGGGGCTAGCAACAGTTGCCAGGGCATACCCTGGGCATGGCAGGGGGCTTAAGGGCGCCAGGACCCGCCCACTTCCGCTTTGGGGGGCCAGCAACAGTTGCCAGGGCAACCCTGGGCATGGCAGGGGGCTTAAGGGGGCCTGGACCCGCCCACTTCCGCTTTAGGGGCCAACAACAGTCGCCAGGGCTACCCTGGGCATGGCAGGGGGCTTAAGGGGGCCTGGACCCGCCCACTTCCGCTTTGGGGCCAGCAACCGTTGCCAGGACAACCCTGGGCATGGCAGGGGGCTTAAGGGGGCCTGGAATCGCCCACTTCCGCTTTGGGGGCCAGCAACAGTTGCCAGGGCTACCCTGGGCATGGCTTAAGGGGGCCTGGACCCGCCCACTTCCGCTTTGGGGGCCAGCAACAGTTGCCAGGGCTACCCTGGGCATGGCAGGGGGCTGAAGGGGGCCTGGACCCGCCCACTTCCGCTTTGGGGGCCAGCAACAGTTGCCAGGGCTACCCTGGGCATGGCAGGGGGCTTAAGGGGCCTGGACCCGCCCACTTCCGCTTTGGGGGCCAGCAACAGTTGCCAGGGCTACCCTGGGCATGGCAGGGGGCTTAAGGGGGCCTGGACCCGCCCACTTCCGCTTTGGGGGCCAGCAACAGTTGCCAGGGCTACCCTGGGCATGGCAGGGGGCTTACGGGGGCCTGGACCCGCCCACTTCCGCTTTGGGTTCCAGCAACAGTTGCCAGGGCTACCCTGGGCATGGCAGGGGGCTTAAGGGGGCCTGGACCCGCCCACTTCCGCTTTGGGGCCAGCAACAGTTGCCAGGGCTACCCTGGGCATGGCAGGGGGCTTAAGGGCGCCTGGACCCGCCCACTTCCGCTTTGGGGGCCAGCAACAGTTGCCAGGGCAACCCGGGGCATGGCAGGGGGCTGAAGGGGGCCTGGACCCGCCCACTTCCGCTTTGGGGGCCAGCAACAGTTGCCAGGGCTACCCTGGGCATGGCAGGGGGATTAAGGGGGCCTGGACCCGCCCACTTCCGCTTTGGGGTCCAGCAACAGTTGCCAGGACAACCCTGGGCATGGCAGGGGGCTTAAGGGCGCCAGGACCCGCCCACTTCCGCTTTGGGGGGCCAGCAACAGTTGCCAGGGCAACCCTGGGCATGGCAGGGGGCTTAAGGGGGCCTGGACCCGCCCACTTCCGCTTTAGGGGCCAACAACAGTCGCCAGGGCTACCCTGGGCATGGCAGGGGGCTTAAGGGGGCCTGGACCCGCCCACTTCCGCTTTGGGGCCAGCAACCGTTGCCAGGACAACCCTGGGCATGGCAGGGGGCTTAAGGGGGCCTGGAATCGCCCACTTCCGCTTTGGGGGCCAGCAACAGTTGCCAGGGCTACCCTGGGCATGGCTTAAGGGGGCCTGGACCCGCCCACTTCCGCTTTGGGGGCCAGCAACAGTTGCCAGGGCTACCCTGGGCATGGCAGGGGGCTGAAGGGGGCCTGGACCCGCCCACTTCCGCTTTGGGGGCCAGCAACAGTTGCCAGGGCTACCCTGGGCATGGCAGGGGGCTTAAGGGGCCTGGACCCGCCCACTTCCGCTTTGGGGGCCAGCAACAGTTGCCAGGGCTACCCTGGGCATGGCAGGGGGCTTAAGGGGGCCTGGACCCGCCCACTTCCGCTTTGGGGGCCAGCAACAGTTGCCAGGGCTACCCTGGGCATGGCAGGGGGCTTACGGGGGCCTGGACCCGCCCACTTCCGCTTTGGGTTCCAGCAACAGTTGCCAGGGCTACCCTGGGCATGGCAGGGGGCTTAAGGGGCCTGGACCCGCCCACTTCCGCTTTGGGGGCCAGCAACAGTTGCCAGGGCTACCCTGGGCATGGCAGGGGGCTTAAGGGGGCCTGGACCCGCCCACTTCCGCTTTGGGGGCCAGCAACAGTTGCCAGGGCTACCCTGGGCATGGCAGGGGGCTTACGGGGGCCTGGACCCGCCCACTTCCGCTTTGGGTTCCAGCAACAGTTGCCAGGGCTACCCTGGGCATGGCAGGGGGCTTAAGGGGGCCTGGACCCGCCCACTTCCGCTTTGGGGCCAGCAACAGTTGCCAGGGCTACCCTGGGCATGGCAGGGGGCTTAAGGGCGCCTGGACCCGCCCACTTCCGCTTTGGGGGCCAGCAACAGTTGCCAGGGCAACCCGGGGCATGGCAGGGGGCTGAAGGGGGCCTGGACCCGCCCACTTCCGCTTTGGGGGCCAGCAACAGTTGCCAGGGCTACCCTGGGCATGGCAGGGGGATTAAGGGGGCCTGGACCCGCCCACTTCCGCTTTGGGGTCCAGCAACAGTTGCCAGGACAACCCTGGGCATGGCAGGGGGCTTAAGGGGGCCTGGACCCGCCCACTTCCGCTTTGGGGGCCAGCAACAGTTGCCAGGGCTACCCTGGGCATGGCAGGGGCTGAAGGGGGCCTGGACCCGCCCACTTCCGCTTTGGGGCCAGCAACAGTTGCCAGGGCTACCCTGGGCATGGCAGGGGGATTAAGGGGGCCTGGACCCGCCCACTTCCGCTTTGGGGTCCAGCAACAGTTGCCAGGACAACCCTGGGCATGGCAGGGGGCTTAAGGGGGCCTGGACCCGCCCACTTCCGCTTTGGGGGCCAGCAACAGTTGCCAGGGCTACCCTGGGCATGGCAGGGGCTGAAGGGGGCCTGGACCCGCCCACTTCCGCTTTGGGGGCCAGCAACAGTTGCCAGGGCAACCCTGGGCATGGCAGGGGGCTTAAAGGCGCCTGGACCCGCCCACTTCCGCTTTGGGGGCCAGCAACAGTTGCCAGGGCAACTCTGGGCATGGCAGGAGGCTTAAGGGGGCCTGGACCCGCCCACTTCTGCTTTGGGGGCCAGCAACAGTTGCCAGGGCTACCCTGGGCATGGCAGGGGGCTTAAGGGGCCTGTACCCGCCCACTTCCGCTTTGGGGGCCAGCAACAGTTGCCAGGGATACCCTGGGCATGGCAGGGGGCTTAAGGGGCCTGGGCCCGCCCACTTCCGCTTTGGGGGCCAGCAACAGTTGCCAGGGCTACCCTGGGCATGGCAGGGGGCTGAAGGGGGCCTGGACCCGCCCACTTCCGCTTTGGGGGCCAGCAACAGTTGCCAGGGCTACCCTGGGCATGGCAGGGGGCTTAAGGGGGCCTGGACCCGCCCACTTCCGCTTTGGGTTCCAGCAACAGTTGCCAGGGCTACCCTGGGCATGGCAGGGGGCTGAAGGGGGCCTGGACCCGCCCACTTCCGCTTTGGGGGCTAGCAACAGTTGCCAGGGCATACCCTGGGCATGGCAGGGGGCTTAAGGGCGCCAGGACCCGCCCACTTCCGCTTTGGGGGGCCAGCAACAGTTGCCAGGGAAACCCTGGGCATGGCAGGGGGCTTAAGGGGGCCTGGACCCGCCCACTTCCGCTTTTGGGCCAGCAACAGTTGCCAGGACAACCCTGGGCATGGCAGGGGGCTTAAGGGCGCCTGGACCCGCCCACTTCCGCTTTGGGGGCCAGCAACAGTTGCCAGAGCTACCCTGGGCATGGCAGGGGGATTAAGGGGGCCTGGACCCGCCAACTTCCGCTTTGGGGGCTAGCAACAGTTGCCAGGGCATACCCTGGGCATGGCAGGGGGCTTAAGGGCGCCAGGACCCGCCCACTTCCGCCTTGGGGGGCCAGCAACGTTGCCAGGGCAACCCTGGGCATGGCAGGGGGCTGAAGGGGGCCTGGACCCGCCCACTTCCGCTTTGGGGGCCAGCAACAGTTGCCAGGGCTACCCTGGGCATGGCAGGGGGCTGAAGGGGGCCTGGACCCGCCCACTTCCGCTTTGGGGGCTAGCAACAGTTGCCAGGGCATACCCTGGGCATGGCAGGGGGCTTAAGGGCGCCAGGACCCGCCCACTTCCGCTTTGGGGGGCCAGCAACAGTTGCCAGGGCAACCCTGGGCATGGCAGGGGGCTTAAGGGGGCCTGGACCCGCCCACTTCCGCTTTGGGGGCCAGCAACAGTTGCCAGGGCTACCCTGGGCATGGCAGGGGGCTGAAGGGGGCCTGGACCCGCCCACTTCCGCTTTGGGGGCCAGCAACAGTTGCCAGGGCTACCCTGGGCATGGCAGGGGGCTTAAGGGCGCCTGGACCCGCCCACTTCCGCTTTGGGGGCCAGCAACAGTTGCCAGAGCTACCCTGGGCATGGCAGGGGGATTAAGGGGGCCTGGACCCGCCCACTTCCGCTTTGGGGGCTAGCAACAGTTGCCAGGGCATACCCTGGGCATGGCAGGGGGCTTAAGGGCGCCAGGACCCGCCCACTTCCGCCTTGGGGGGCCAGCAACAGTTGACAGGGCAACCCGGGGCATGGCAGGGGGCTTAAGGGCGCCTGGACCCACCCACTTCCGCTTTGGGGGCCAGCAACAGTTGACAGGGCAACCCGGGGCATGGCAGGGGGCTGAAGGGGGCCTAAACCCGCCCACTTCCGCTTTGGGGGCCAGCAACAGTTGCCAGGGCTACCCTGGGCATGGCAGGGGGATTAAGGGGGCCTGGACCCGCCCACTTCCGCTTTGGGGTCCAGCAACAGTTGCCAGGGCTACCCTGGGCATGGCAGGGGCTGAAGGGGGCCTGGACCCGCCCACTTCCGCTTTGGGGGCCAGCAACAGTTGCCAGGGCAACTCTGGGCATGGCAGGAGGCTTAAGGGGGCCTGGACCCGCCCACTTCTGCTTTGGGGGCCAGCAACAGTTGCCAGGGCTACCCTGGGCATGGCAGGGGGCTTAAGGGGGCCTGGACCCGCCCACTTCCGCTTTGGGGGCTAGCAACAGTTGCCAGGGCATACCCTGGGCATGGCAGGGGGCTTAAGGGCGCCAGGAACCGCCCACTTCCGCTTTGGGGGGCCAGCAACAGTTGCCAGGGAAACCCTGGGCATGGCAGGGGGCTTAAGGGGGCCTGGACCCGCCCACTTCCGCTTTGGGGGCCAGCAACAGTTGCCAGGGCTACCCTGGGCATGGCAGGGGGCTGAAGGGGGCCTGTACCCGCCCACTTCCGCTTTGGGGGCCAGCAACAGTTGCCAGGGCTACCCTGGGCATGGCAGGGGGCTTAAGGGGGCCTGCACCCGCCCACTTCCGCTTTGGGGGCCAGCAACAGTTGCCAGGGCTACCCTGGGCATGGCAGGGGGCTTAAGGGGGCCTGGACCCGCCCACTTCCGCTTTGGGGGCCAGCAACAGTTGCCAGGGCTACCCTGGGCATGGCAGGGGGCTGAAGGGGGCCTGGACCCGCCCACTTCCGCTTTGGGGGCCAGCAACAGTTGCCAGGGCTACCCTGGGCATGGCTGGGGGCTTAAGGGGCCTGGACCCGCCCACTTCCGCTTTGGGGGCCAGAAACAGTTGCCAGGAATACCCTGGGCATGGCAGGGGGCTTAAGGGGGCCTGGACCCGCCCACTTCCGCTTTGGGGGCCAGCAACAGTTGCCAGGGCTACCCTGGGCATGGCAGGGGGCTGAAGGGGGCCTGGACCCGCCCACTTCCGCTTTGGGGGCCAGCAACATTTGCCAGGGCAACCCGGGGCATGGCAGGGGGCTGAAGGGGGCCTGGACCCGCCCACTTCCGCTTTGGGGGCCAGCAACAGTTGCCAGGGCTACCCTGGGCATGGCAGGGGGATTAAGGGGGCCTGGACCCGCCCACTTCCGCTTTGGGGTCCAGCAACAGTTGCCAGGACAACCCTGGGCATGGCAGGGGGCTTAAGGGGGCCTGGACCCGCCCACTTCCGCTTTGGGGGCCAGCAACAGTTGCCAGGGCTACCCTGGGCATGGCAGGGGCTGAAGGGGGCCTGGACCCGCCCACTTCCGCTTTGGGGCCAGCAACAGTTGCCAGGGCTACCCTGGGCATGGCAGGGGGCTTAAGGGCGCCTGGACCCGCCCACTTCCGCTTTGGGGGCCAGCAACAGTTGCCAGGGCAACCCGGGGCATGGCAGGGGGCTGAAGGGGGCCTGGACCCGCCCACTTCCGCTTTGGGGGCCAGCAACAGTTGCCAGGGCTACCCTGGGCATGGCAGGGGGATTAAGGGGGCCTGGACCCGCCCACTTCCGCTTTGGGGTCCAGCAACAGTTGCCAGGACAACCCTGGGCATGGCAGGGGGCTTAAGGGGGCCTGGACCCGCCCACTTCCGCTTTGGGGGCCAGCAACAGTTGCCAGGGCTACCCTGGGCATGGCAGGGGCTGAAGGGGGCCTGGACCCGCCCACTTCCGCTTTGGGGGCCAGCAACAGTTGCCAGGGCAACCCTGGGCATGGCAGGGGGCTTAAAGGCGCCTGGACCCGCCCACTTCCGCTTTGGGGGCCAGCAACAGTTGCCAGGGCAACTCTGGGCATGGCAGGAGGCTTAAGGGGGCCTGGACCCGCCCACTTCTGCTTTGGGGGCCAGCAACAGTTGCCAGGGCTACCCTGGGCATGGCAGGGGGCTTAAGGGGGCCTGGACCCGCCCACTTCCGCTTTGGGGGCCAGCAACAGTTGCCAGGGCTACCCTGGGCATGGCAGGGGGCTTAAGGGGGCCTGGACCCGCCAACTTCCGCTTTGGGGGCCAGCAACAGTTGCCAGGGCTACCCTGGGCATGGCAGGGGGCTGAAGGGGGCCTGGACCCGCCCACTTCCGCTTTGGGGGCCAGCAACAGTTGCCAGGGCTACCCTGTGTATGGCAGGGGGCTTAAGGGGGCCTGTACCCGCCCACTTCCGCTTTGGGGGCCAGCAACAGTTGCCAGGGATACCCTGGGCATGGCAGGGGGCTTAAGGGGGCCTGGGCCCGCCCACTTCCGCTTTGGGGGCCAGCAACAGTTGCCAGGGCTACCCTGGGCATGGCAGGGGGCTGAAGGGGGCCTGGACCCGCCCACTTCCGCTTTGGCGGCCAGCAACAGTTGCCAGGGCTACCCTGGGCATGGCAGGGGGCTGAAGGGGGCCTGGACCCGCCCACTTCCGCTTTGGGGCCAGCAACAGTTGCCAGGGCTACCCTGGGCATGGCAGGGGGCTGAAGGGGGCCTGGACCCGCCCACTTCCGCTTTGGGGGCCAGCAACAGTTGCCAGGGCTACCCTGGGCATGGCAGGGGGCTTAAGGGGGCCTGGACCCGCCCACTTCCGCTTTGGGTTCCAGCAACAGTTGCCAGGGCTACCCTGGGCATGGCAGGGGGCTGAAGGGGGCCTGGACCCGCCCACTTCCGCTTTGGGGGCTAGCAACAGTTGCCAGGGCTACCCTGGGCATGGCAGGGGGCTTAAGGGGGCCTGGACCCGCCCACTTCCGCTTTGGGGGCCAGCAACAGTTGCCAGGGCTACCCTGGGCATGGCAGGGGGCTTAAGGGGGCCTGGACCCGCCAACTTCCGCTTTGGGGGCCAGCAACAGTTGCCAGGGCTACCCTGGGCATGGCAGGGGGCTGAAGGGGGCCTGGACCCGCCCACTTCCGCTTTGGGGGCCAGCAACAGTTGCCAGGGCTACCCTGTGTATGGCAGGGGGCTTAAGGGGCCTGTACCCGCCCACTTCCGCTTTGGGGGCCAGCAACAGTTGCCAGGGATACCCTGGGCATGGCAGGGGGCTTAAGGGGCCTGGGCCCGCCCACTTCCGCTTTGGGGGCCAGCAACAGTTGCCAGGGCTACCCTGGGCATGGCAGGGGGCTGAAGGGGGCCTGGACCCGCCCACTTCCGCTTTGGCGGCCAGCAACAGTTGCCAGGGCTACCCTGGGCATGGCAGGGGGCTGAAGGGGGCCTGGACCCGCCCACTTCCGCTTTGGGGGCCAGCAACAGTTGCCAGGGCTACCCTGGGCATGGCAGGGGGCTGAAGGGGGCCTGGACCCGCCCACTTCCGCTTTGGGGGCCAGCAACAGTTGCCAGGGCTACCCTGGGCATGGCAGGGGGCTTAAGGGGGCCTGGACCCGCCCACTTCCGCTTTGGGTTCCAGCAACAGTTGCCAGGGCTACCCTGGGCATGGCAGGGGGCTGAAGGGGGCCTGGACCCGCCCACTTCCGCTTTGGGGGCTAGCAACAGTTGCCAGGGCATACCCTGGGCATGGCAGGGGGCTTAAGGGCGCCAGGACCCGCCCACTTCCGCTTTGGGGGGCCAGCAACAGTTGCCAGGGAAACCCTGGGCATGGCAGGGGGCTTAAGGGGGCCTGGACCCGCCCACTTCCGCTTTTGGGCCAGCAACAGTTGCCAGGACAACCCTGGGCATGGCAGGGGGCTTAAGGGCGCCTGGACCCGCCCACTTCCGCTTTGGGGGCCAGCAACAGTTGCCAGAGCTACCCTGGGCATGGCAGGGGGATTAAGGGGGCCTGGACCCGCCAACTTCCGCTTTGGGGGCTAGCAACAGTTGCCAGGGCATACCCTGGGCATGGCAGGGGGCTTAAGGGCGCCAGGACCCGCCCACTTCCGCCTTGGGGGGCCAGCAACAGTTGCCAGGGCAACCCTGGGCATGGCAGGGGGCTGAAGGGGGCCTGTACCCGCCCACTTCCGCTTTGGGGGCCAGCAACAGTTGCCAGGGCTACCCTGGGCATGGCAGGGGGCTGAAGGGGGCCTGGACCCGCCCACTTCCGCTTTGGGGGCTAGCAACAGTTGCCAGGGCATACCCTGGGCATGGCAGGGGGCTTAAGGGCGCCAGGACCCGCCCACTTCCGCTTTGGGGGGCCAGCAACAGTTGCCAGGGCAACCCTGGGCATGGCAGGGGGCTTAAGGGGGCCTGGACCCGCCCACTTCCGCTTTGGGTTCCAGCAACAGTTGCCAGGGCAACCCGGGGCATGGCAGGGGGCTGAAGGGGGCCTGGACCCGCCCACTTCCGCTTTGGGGGCCAGCAACAGTTGCCAGGGCTACCCTGGGCATGGCAGGGGGCTTAAGGGGGCCTGGACCCGCCCACTTCCGCTTTGGGGGCTAGCAACAGTTGCCAGGGCATACCCTGGGCATGGCAGGGGGCTTAAGGGCGCCAGGACCCGCCCACTTCCGCTTTGGGGGGCCAGCAACAGTTGCCAGGGAAACCCTGGGCATGGCAGGGGGCTTAAGGGGGCCTGGACCCGCCCACTTCCGCTTTGGGGGCCAGCAACAGTTGCCAGGGCTACCCTGGGCATGGCAGGGGGCTGAAGGGGGCCTGTACCCGCCCACTTCCGCTTTGGGGGCCAGCAACAGTTGCCAGGGCTACCCTGGGCATGGCAGGGGGCTTAAGGGGGCCTGCACCCGCCCACTTCCGCTTTGGGGGCCAGCAACAGTTGCCAGGGCTACCCTGGGCATGGCAGGGGGCTTAAGGGGGCCTGGACCCGCCCACTTCCGCTTTGGGGGCCAGCAACAGTTGCCAGGGCTACCCTGGGCATGGCAGGGGGCTGAAGGGGGCCTGGACCCGCCCACTTCCGCTTTGGGGGCCAGCAACAGTTGCCAGGGCTACCCTGGGCATGGCTGGGGGCTTAAGGGGCCTGGACCCGCCCACTTCCGCTTTGGGGGCCAGAAACAGTTGCCAGGACATACCCTGGGCATGGCAGGGGGCTTAAGGGGGCCTGGACCCGCCCACTTCCGCTTTGGGGGCCAGCAACAGTTGCCAGGGCTACCCTGGGCATGGCAGGGGGCTGAAGGGGGCCTGGACCCGCCCACTTCCGCTTTGGGGGCCAGCAACAGTTGCCAGGGCTACCCTGGGCATGGCAGGGGGCTAAAGGGGCCTGGACCCGCCCACTTCCGCTTTGGGGCCAGCAACAGTTGCCAGGACAACCCTGGGCATGGCAGGGGGCTTAAGGGGGCCTGGACCCGCCCACTTCCGCTTTGGGGGCCAGCAACAGTTGCCAGGGCAACCCTGGGCATGGCAGGGGGCTTAAGGGGGCCTGGACCCGCCCACTTCCGCTTTGGGTTCCAGCAACAGTTGCCAGGGCAACCCGGGGCATGGCAGGGGGCTGAAGGGGGCCTGGACCCGCCCACTTCCGCTTTGGGGGCCAGCAAACAGTTGCCAGGGCTACCCTGGGCATGGCAGGGGGCTTAAGGGGGCCTGGACCCGCCCACTTCCGCTTTGGGGGCTAGCAACAGTTGCCAGGGCATACCCTGGGCATGGCAGGGGGCTTAAGGGCGCCAGGACCCGCCCACTTCCGCTTTGGGGGCCAGCAACAGTTGCCAGGGAAACCCTGGGCATGGCAGGGGGCTTAAGGGGGCCTGGACCCGCCCACTTCCGCTTTGGGGGCCAGCAACAGTTGCCAGGGCTACCCTGGGCATGGCAGGGGGCTGAAGGGGGCCTGTACCCGCCCACTTCCGCTTTGGGGGCCAGCAACAGTTGCCAGGGCTACCCTGGGCATGGCAGGGGGCTTAAGGGGGCCTGCACCCGCCCACTTCCGCTTTGGGGGCCAGCAACAGTTGCCAGGGCTACCCTGGGCATGGCAGGGGGCTTAAGGGGGCCTGGACCCGCCCACTTCCGCTTTGGGGGCCAGCAACAGTTGCCAGGGCTACCCTGGGCATGGCAGGGGGCTGAAGGGGGCCTGGACCCGCCCACTTCCGCTTTGGGGGCCAGCAACAGTTGCCAGGGCTACCCTGGGCATGGCTGGGGGCTTAAGGGGCCTGGACCCGCCCACTTCCGCTTTGGGGGCCAGAAACAGTTGCCAGGAATACCCTGGGCATGGCAGGGGGCTTAAGGGGGCCTGGACCCGCCCACTTCCGCTTTGGGGGCCAGCAACAGTTGCCAGGGCTACCCTGGGCATGGCAGGGGGCTGAAGGGGGCCTGGACCCGCCCACTTCCGCTTTGGGGGCCAGCAACAGTTGCCAGGGCTACCCTGGGCATGGCAGGGGGCTAAAGGGGCCTGGACCCGCCCACTTCCGCTTTGGGGCCAGCAACAGTTGCCAGGACAACCCTGGGCATGGCAGGGGGCTTAAGGGGGCCTGGACCCGCCCACTTCCGCTTTGGGGGCCAGCAACAGTTGCCAGGGCTACCCTGGGCATGGCAGGGGGCTTAAGGGGGCCTGGACCCGCCCACTTCCGCTTTGGGGGCCAGCAACAGTTGCCAGGGCTACCCTGGGCATGGCAGGGGGCTGAAGGGGGCCTGGACCCGCCCACTTCCGCTTTGGGGGCCAGCAACAGTTGCCAGGGCATACCCTGTGCATGGCAGGGGGCTTAAGGGGCCTGGACCCGCCCACTTCCGCTTTGGGGGCCAGCAACAGTTGCCAGGGCTACCCTGGGCATGGCAGGGGGCTTAAGGGGGCCTAGACCCGCCCACTTCCGCTTTGGGGGCCAGCAACAGTTGCCAGGGCTACCCTGGGCATGGCAGGGGGCTGAAGGGGGCCTGGACCCGCCCACTTCCGCTTTGGGGGCCAGCAACAGTTGCCAGGGCTACCCTGGGCATGGCAGGGGGCTGAAGGGGGCCTGGACCCGTCCACTTCCGCTTTGGGGGCCAGCAACAGTTGCCAGGGCTACCCTGGGCATGGCAGGGGGCTGAAGGGGGCCTGGACCCGCCCACTTCCGCTTTGGGGGCCAGCAACAGTTGCCAGGGCTACCCTGGGCATGGCAGGGGGCTTAAGGGGGCCTGGACCCGCCCACTTCCGCTTTGGGTTCCAGCAACAGTTGCCAGGGCAACCCGGGGCATGGCAGGGGGCTGAAGGGGGCCTGGACCCGCCCACTTCCGCTTTGGGGGCCAGCAACAGTTGCCAGGGCTACCCTGGGCATGGCAGGGGGATTAAGGGGGCCTGGACCCGCCCACTTCAGCTTTGGGGGCTAGCAACAGTTGCCAGGGCATACCCTGGGCATGGCAGGGGGCTTAAGGGCGCCAGGACCCGCCCACTTCCGCTTTGGGGGGACAGCAACAGTTGCCAGGGCAATCCTGGGCATGGCAGGGGGCTTAAGGGGGCCTGGACCCGCCCACTTCCGCTTTAGGGGCCAACAACAGTCGCCAGGGCTACCCTGGGCATGGCAGGGGGCTTAAGGGGGCCTGGACCCGCCCACTTCCGCTTTGGGGCCAGCAACAGTTGCCAGGACAACCCTGGGCATGGCAGGGGGCTTAAGGGGGCCTGGAATCGCCCACTTCCGCTTTGGGGGCCAGCAACAGTTGCCAGGGCTACCCTGGGCATGGCTTAAGGGGGCCTGGACCCGCCCACTTCCGCTTTGGGGGCCAGCAACAGTTGCCAGGGCTACCCTGGGCATGGCAGGGGGCTGAAGAGGGCCTGGACCCGCCCACTTCCGCTTTGGGGGCCAGCAACAGTTGCCAGGGCTACCCTGGGCATGGCAGGGGGCTTAAGGGGCCTGGACCCGCCCACTTCCGCTTTGGGGGCCAGCAACAGTTGCCAGGGCTACCCTGGGCATGGCAGGGGGCTTAAGGGGGCCTGGACCCGCTCACTTCCGCTTTGGGGGTCAGCAACAGTTGCCAGGGCTACCCTGGGCATGGCAGGGGGCTTACGGGGGCCTGGACCCGCCCACTTCCGCTTTGGGTTCCAGCAACAGTTGCCAGGGCTACCCTGGGCATGGCAGGGGGCTTAAGGGGGCCTGGACCCGCCCACTTCCGCTTTGGGGCCAGCAACAGTTGCCAGGGCTACCCTGGGCATGGCAGGGGGCTTAAGGGCGCCTGGACCCGCCCACTTCCGCTTTGGGGGCCAGCAACAGTTGCCAGGGCAACCCTGGGCATGGCAGGGGGCTTAACGGGGCCTGGACCCGCCCACTTCCGCTTTGGGGGCCAGCAACAGTTGCCAGGGCTACCCTGGGCATGGCATGTGGATTAAGGGGGCCTGGACCCGCCCACTTCCGCTTTGGGGGCCAGCAACAGTTGCCAGGGCAACCCTGGGCATGGCAGGGGGCTTAAGGGGGCCTGGACCCGCCCACTTCCGCTTTGGGGGCCAGCAACAGTTGCCAGGGCTACCCTGGGCATGGCATGTGGATTAAGGGGGCCTGGACCCGCCCACTTCCTCTTTGGGGGCCAGCAACAGTTGCCAGGGCAACCCTGGGCATGGCAGGGGGCTTAACGGGGCCTGGACCCGCCCACTTCCGCTTTGGGGGCTAGCAACAGTTGCCAGGGCATACCCTGGGCATGGCAGGGGGCTTAAGGGCGCCAGGACCCGCCCACTTCCGCTTTGGGGGCCAGCAACAGTTGCCAGGGCTACCCTGGGCATGGCAGGGGGCTGAAGGGGGCCTGGACCCGCCCACTTCCGCTTTGGGGGCCAGCAACAGTTGCCAGGGCTACCCTGGGCATGGCAGGGGGCTGAAGGGGGTCTGGACCCGCCCACTTCCGCTTTGGGAGCCAGCAACAGTTGCCAGGGCTACCCTGGGCATGGCAGGGGGCTTAAGGGGGCCTGGACCCGCCCACTTCCGCTTTGGGTTCCAGCAACAGTTGCCAGGGCAACCCGGGGCATGGCAGGGGGCTGAAGGGGGCCTGGACCCGCCCACTTCCGCTTTGGGGGCCAGCAACAGTTGCCAGGGCTACCCTGGGCATGGCAGGGGGATTAAGGGGGCCTGGACCCGCCCACTTCCGCTTTGGGGGCTAGCAACAGTTGCCAGGGCATACCCTGGGCATGGCAGGGGGCTTAAGGGCGCCAGGACCCGCCCACTTCCGCTTTGGGGGGCCAGCAACAGTTGCCAGGGCAACCCTGGGCATGGCAGGGGGCTTAAGGGGGCCTGGACCCGCCCACTTCCGCTTTAGGGGCCAACAACAGTCGCCAGGGCTACCCTGGGCATGGCAGGGGGCTTAAGGGGGCCTGGACCCGCCCACTTCCGCTTTGGGGCCAGCAACCGTTGCCAGGACAACCCTGGGCATGGCAGGGGGCTTAAGGGGGCCTGGAATCGCCCACTTCCGCTTTGGGGGCCAGCAACAGTTGCCAGGGCTACCCTGGGCATGGCTTAAGGGGGCCTGGACCCGCCCACTTCCGCTTTGGGGGCCAGCAACAGTTGCCAGGGCTACCCTGGGCATGGCAGGGGGCTGAAGGGGGCCTGGACCCGCCCACTTCCGCTTTGGGGGCCAGCAACAGTTGCCAGGGCTACCCTGGGCATGGCAGGGGGCTTAAGGGGCCTGGACCCGCCCACTTCCGCTTTGGGGGCCAGCAACAGTTGCCAGGGCTACCCTGGGCATGGCAGGGGGCTTAAGGGGGCCTGGACCCGCCCACTTCCGCTTTGGGGGCCAGCAACAGTTGCCAGGGCTACCCTGGGCATGGCAGGGGGCTTACGGGGGCCTGGACCCGCCCACTTCCGCTTTGGGTTCCAGCAACAGTTGCCAGGGCTACCCTGGGCATGGCAGGGGGCTTAAGGGGGCCTGGACCCGCCCACTTCCGCTTTGGGGCCAGCAACAGTTGCCAGGGCTACCCTGGGCATGGCAGGGGGCTTAAGGGCGCCTGGACCCGCCCACTTCCGCTTTGGGGGCCAGCAACAGTTGCCAGGGCAACCCGGGGCATGGCAGGGGGCTGAAGGGGGCCTGGACCCGCCCACTTCCGCTTTGGGGGCCAGCAACAGTTGCCAGGGCTACCCTGGGCATGGCAGGGGGATTAAGGGGGCCTGGACCCGCCCACTTCCGCTTTGGGGTCCAGCAACAGTTGCCAGGACAACCCTGGGCATGGCAGGGGGCTTAAGGGGGCCTGGACCCGCCCACTTCCGCTTTGGGGGCCAGCAACAGTTGCCAGGGCTACCCTGGGCATGGCAGGGGCTGAAGGGGGCCTGGACCCGCCCACTTCCGCTTTGGGGGCAGCAACAGTTGCCAGGGCTACCCTGGGCATGGCAGGGGGCTTAAGGGCGCCTGGACCCGCCCACTTCCGCTTTGGGGGCCAGCAACAGTTGCCAGGGCAACCCGGGGCATGGCAGGGGGCTGAAGGGGGCCTGGACCCGCCCACTTCCGCTTTGGGGGCCAGCAACAGTTGCCAGGGCTACCCTGGGCATGGCAGGGTGATTAAGGGGGCCTGGACCCGCCCACTTCCGCTTTGGGGTCCAGCAACAGTTGCCAGGACAACCCTGGGCATGGCAGGGGGCTTAAGGGGGCCTGGACCCGCCCACTTCCGCTTTGGGGGCCAGCAACAGTTGCCAGGGCTACCCTGGGCATGGCAGGGGCTGAAGGGGGCCTGGACCCGCCCACTTCCGCTTTGGGGGCCAGCAACAGTTGCCAGGGCAACCCTGGGCATGGCAGGGGGCTTAAGGGCGCCTGGACCCGCCCACTTCCGCTTTGGGGGCCAGCAACAGTTGCCAGGGCAACTCTGGGCATGGCAGGAGGCTTAAGGGGGCCTGGACCCGCCCACTTCTGCTTTGGGGGCCAGCAACAGTTGCCAGGGCTACCCTGGGCATGGCAGGGGGCTTAAGGGGGCCTGGACCCGCCCACTTCCGCTTTGGGGGCCAGCAACAGTTGCCAGGGCTACCCTGGGCATGGCAGGGGGCTTAAGGGGGCCTGGACCCGCCAACTTCCGCTTTGGGGGCCAGCAACAGTTGCCAGGGCTACCCTGGGCATGGCAGGGGGCTGAAGGGGGCCTGGACCCGCCCACTTCCGCTTTGGGGGCCAGCAACAGTTGCCAGGGCTACCCTGTGTATGGCAGGGGGCTTAAGGGGCCTGTACCCGCCCACTTCCGCTTTGGGGGCCAGCAACAGTTGCCAGGGATACCCTGGGCATGGCAGGGGGCTTAAGGGGCCTGGGCCCGCCCACTTCCGCTTTGGGGGCCAGCAACAGTTGCCAGGGCTACCCTGGGCATGGCAGGGGGCTGAAGGGGGCCTGGACCCGCCCACTTCCGCTTTGGCGGCCAGCAACAGTTGCCAGGGCTACCCTGGGCATGGCAGGGGGCTGAAGGGGGCCTGGACCCGCCCACTTCCGCTTTGGGGGCCAGCAACAGTTGCCAGGGCTACCCTGGGCATGGCAGGGGGCTGAAGGGGGCCTGGACCCGCCCACTTCCGCTTTGGGGGCCAGCAACAGTTGCCAGGGCTACCCTGGGCATGGCAGGGGGCTTAAGGGGGCCTGGACCCGCCCACTTCCGCTTTGGGTTCCAGCAACAGTTGCCAGGGCTACCCTGGGCATGGCAGGGGGCTGAAGGGGGCCTGGACCCGCCCACTTCCGCTTTGGGGGCTAGCAACAGTTGCCAGGGCATACCCTGGGCATGGCAGGGGGCTTAAGGGCGCCAGGACCCGCCCACTTCCGCTTTGGGGGGCCAGCAACAGTTGCCAGGGAAACCCTGGGCATGGCAGGGGGCTTAAGGGGGCCTGGACCCGCCCACTTCCGCTTTTGGGCCAGCAACAGTTGCCAGGACAACCCTGGGCATGGCAGGGGGCTTAAGGGCGCCTGGACCCGCCCACTTCCGCTTTGGGGGCCAGCAACAGTTGCCAGAGCTACCCTGGGCATGGCAGGGGGATTAAGGGGGCCTGGACCCGCCCACTTCCGCTTTGGGGTCCAACAACAGTTGCCAGGGCTACCCTGGGCATGGCAGGGGGCTGAAGGGGGCCTGGACCCGCCCACTTCCGCTTTTGGGCCAGCAACAGTTGCCAGGACAACCCTGGGCATGGCAGGGGGCTTAAGGGCGCCTGGACCCGCCCACTTCCGCTTTGGGGGCCAGCAACAGTTGCCAGAGCTACCCTGGATATGGCAGGGGGATTAAGGGGGCCTGGACCCGCCCACTTCCGCTTTGGGGGCTAGCAACAGTTGCCAGGGCATACCCTGGGCATGGCAGGGGGCTTAAGGGCGCCAGGACCCGCCCACTTCCGCCTTGGGGGGCCAGCAACAGTTGACAGGGCAACCCGGGGCATGGCAGGGGGCTTAAGGGCGCCTGGACCCGCCCACTTCCGCTTTGGGGGCCAGCAACAGTTGACAGGGCAACCCGGGGCATGGCAGGGGGCTGAAGGGGGCCTAAACCCGCCCACTTCCGCTTTGGGGGCCAGCAACAGTTGCCAGGGCTACCCTGGGCATGGCAGGGGGATTAAGGGGGCCTGGACCCGCCCACTTCCGCTTTGGGGTCCAGCAACAGTTGCCAGGGCTACCCTGGGCATGGCAGGGGCTGAAGGGGGCCTGGACCCGCCCACTTCCGCTTTGGGGGCCAGCAACAGTTGCCAGGGCAACTCTGGGCATGGCAGGAGGCTTAAGGGGGCCTGGACCCGCCCACTTCTGCTTTGGGGGCCAGCAACAGTTGCCAGGGCTACCCTGGGCATGGCAGGGGGCTTAAGGGGGCCTGGACCCGCCCACTTCCGCTTTGGGGGCTAGCAACAGTTGCCAGGGCATACCCTGGGCATGGCAGGGGGCTTAAGGGCGCCAGGACCCGCCCACTTCCGCTTTGGGGGGCCAGCAACAGTTGCCAGGGAAACCCTGGGCATGGCAGGGGGCTTAAGGGGGCCTGGACCCGCCCACTTCCGCTTTGGGGGCCAGCAACAGTTGCCAGGGCTACCCTGGGCATGGCAGGGGGCTGAAGGGGGCCTGTACCCGCCCACTTCCGCTTTGGGGGCCAGCAACAGTTGCCAGGGCTACCCTGGGCATGGCAGGGGGCTTAAGGGGGCCTGCACCCGCCCACTTCCGCTTTGGGGGCCAGCAACAGTTGCCAGGGCTACCCTGGGCATGGCAGGGGGCTTAAGGGGGCCTGGACCCGCCCACTTCCGCTTTGGGGGCCAGCAACAGTTGCCAGGGCTACCGTGGGCATGGCAGGGGGCTAAAGGGGGCCTGGACCCGCCCACTTCCGCTTTGGGGCCAGCAACAGTTGCCAGGACAACTCTGGGCATGGCAGGGGGCTTAAGGGGGCCTGGACCCGCCCACTTCCGCTTTGGGGGCCAGCAACAGTTGCCAGGGCTACCCTGGGCATGGCAGGGGGCTTAAGGGGGCCTGGACCCGCCCACTTCCGCTTTGGGGGCCAGCAACAGTTGCCAGGGCTACCCTGGGCATGGCAGGGGGCTGAAGGGGGCCTGGACCCGCCCACTTCCGCTTTGGGGGCCAGCAACAGTTGCCAGGGCATACCCTGTGCATGGCAGGGGGCTTAAGGGGCCTGGACCCGCCCACTTCCGCTTTGGGGGCCAGCAACAGTTGCCAGGGCTACCCTGGGCATGGCAGGGGGCTTAAGGGGGCCTAGACCCGCCCACTTCCGCTTTGGGGGCCAGCAACAGTTGCCAGGGCTACCCTGGGCATGGCAGGGGGCTGAAGGGGGCCTGGACCCGCCCACTTCCGCTTTGGGGGCCAGCAACAGTTGCCAGGGCTACCCTGGGCATGGCAGGGGGCTGAAGGGGGCCTGGACCCGCCCACTTCCGCTTTGGGGGCCAGCAACAGTTGCCAGGGCTACCCTGGGCATGGCAGGGGGCTGAAGGGGGCCTGGACCCGCCCACTTCCGCTTTGGGGGCCAGCAACAGTTGCCAGGGCTACCCTGGGCATGGCAGGGGGCTTAAGGGGGCCTGGACCCGCCCACTTCCGCTTTGGGTTCCAGCAACAGTTGCCAGGGCAACCCGGGGCATGGCAGGGGGCTGAAGGGGGCCTGGACCCGCCCACTTCCGCTTTGGGGGCCAGCAACAGTTGCCAGGGCTACCCTGGGCATGGCAGGGGGATTAAGGGGGCCTGGACCCGCCCACTTCAGCTTTGGGGGCTAGCAACAGTTGCCAGGGCATACCCTGGGCATGGCAGGGGGCTTAAGGGCGCCAGGACCCGCCCACTTCCGCTTTGGGGGGACAGCAACAGTTGCCAGGGCAACCCTGGGCATGGCAGGGGGCTTAAGGGGGCCTGGACCCGCCCACTTCCGTTTTAGGGGCCAACAACAGTCGCCAGGGCTACCCTGGGCATGGCAGGGGGCTTAAGGGGGCCTGGACCCGCCCACTTCCGCTTTGGGGCCAGCAACAGTTGCCAGGACAACCCTGGGCATGGCAGGGGGCTTAAGGGGGCCTGGAATCGCCCACTTCCGCTTTGGGGGCCAGCAACAGTTGCCAGGGCTACCCTGGGCATGGCTTAAGGGGGCCTGGACCCGCCCACTTCCGCTTTGGGGGCCAGCAACAGTTGCCAGGGCTACCCTGGGCATGGCAGGGGGCTGAAGAGGGCCTGGACCCGCCCACTTCCGCTTTGGGGGCCAGCAACAGTTGCCAGGGCTACCCTGGGCATGGCAGGGGGCTTAAGGGGCCTGGACCCGCCCACTTCCGCTTTGGGGGCCAGCAACAGTTGCCAGGGCTACCCTGGGCATGGCAGGGGGCTTAAGGGGGCCTGGACCCGCTCACTTCCGCTTTGGGGGTCAGCAACAGTTGCCAGGGCTACCCTGGGCATGGCAGGGGGCTTACGGGGGCCTGGACCCGCCCACTTCCGCTTTGGGTTCCAGCAACAGTTGCCAGGGCTACCCTGGGCATGGCAGGGGGCTTAAGGGGGCCTGGACCCGCCCACTTCCGCTTTGGGGCCAGCAACAGTTGCCAGGGCTACCCTGGGCATGGCAGGGGGCTTAAGGGCGCCTGGACCCGCCCACTTCCGCTTTGGGGGCCAGCAACAGTTGCCAGGGCAACCCGGGGCATGGCAGGGGGCTGAAGGGGGCCTGGACCCGCCCACTTCCGCTTTGGGGGCCAGCAACAGTTGCCAGGGCTACCCTGGGCATGGCAGGGGGATTAAGGGGGCCTGGACCCGCCCACTTCCGCTTTGGGGTCCAGCAACAGTTGCCAGGACAACCCTGGGCATGGCAGGGGGCTTAAGGGGGCCTGGACCCGCCCACTTCCGCTTTGGGGGCCAGCAACAGTTGCCAGGGCTACCCTGGGCATGGCAGGGGCTGAAGGGGGCCTGGACCCGCCCACTTCCGCTTTGGGGGCCAGCAACAGTTGCCAGGGCAACTCTGGGCATGGCAGGAGGCTTAAGGGGGCCTGGACCCGCCCACTTCTGCTTTGGGGGCCAGCAACAGTTGCCAGGGCTACCCTGGGCATGGCAGGGGGCTTAAGGGGGCCTGGACCCGCCCACTTCCGCTTTGGGGGCCAGCAACAGTTGCCAGGGCTACCCTGGGCATGGCAGGGGGCTTAAGGGGGCCTGGACCCGCCCACTTCCGCTTTGGGGGCCAGCAACAGTTGCCAGGGCTACCCTGGGCATGGCAGGGGGCTGAAGGGGGCCTGGACCCGCCCACTTCCGCTTTGGGGGCCAGCAACAGTTGCCAGGGCTACCCTGTGTATGGCAGGGGGCTTAAGGGGCCTGTACCCGCCCACTTCCGCTTTGGGGGCCAGCAACAGTTGCCAGGGATACCCTGGGCATAGCAGGGGGCTTAAGGGGCCTGGGCCCGCCCACTTCCGCTTTGGGGGCCAGCAACAGTTGCCAGGGCAACCCTGGGCATGGCAGGGGGCTTAAGGGGGCCTGGACCCGCCCACTTCCGCTTTAGGGGCCAGCAACAGTTGCCAGGGCTACCCTGGGCATGGCAGGGGGCTTAAGGGGGCCTGGACCCGCCCACTTCCGCTTTTGGGCCAGCAACAGTTGCCAGGACAACCCTGGGCATGGCAGGGGGCTTAAGGGCGCCTGGACCCGCCCACTTCCGCTTTGGGGGCCAGCAACAGTTGCCAGAGCTACCCTGGGCATGGCAGGGGGATTAAGGGGGCCTGGACCCGCCCACTTCCGCTTTGGGGGCTAGCAACAGTTGCCAGGGCATACCCTGGGCATGGCAGGGGGCTTAAGGGCGCCAGGACCCGCCCACTTCCGCCTTGGGGGGCCAGCAACGTTGCCAGGGCAACCCTGGGCATGGCAGGGGGCTGAAGGGGGCCTGGACCCGCCCACTTCCGCTTTGGGGGCCAGCAACAGTTGCCAGGGCTACCCTGGGCATGGCAGGGGGCTGAAGGGGGCCTGGACCCGCCCACTTCCGCTTTGGGGGCTAGCAACAGTTGCCAGGGCATACCCTGGGCATGGCAGGGGGCTTAAGGGCGCCAGGACCCGCCCACTTCCGCTTTGGGGGGCCAGCAACAGTTGCCAGGGCAACCCTGGGCATGGCAGGGGGCTTAAGGGGGCCTGGACCCGCCCACTTCCGCTTTGGGGGCCAGCAACAGTTGCCAGGGCTACCCTGGGCATGGCAGGGGGCTGAAGGGGGCCTGGACCCGCCCACTTCCGCTTTGGGGGCCAGCAACAGTTGCCAGGGCTACCCTGGGCATGGCAGGGGGCTTAAGGGCGCCTGGACCCGCCCACTTCCGCTTTGGGGGCCAGCAACAGTTGCCAGAGCTACCCTGGGCATGGCAGGGGGATTAAGGGGGCCTGGACCCGCCCACTTCCGCTTTGGGGGCTTGCAACAGTTGCCAGGGCATACCCTGGGCATGGCAGGGGGCTTAAGGGCGCCAGGACCCGCCCACTTCCGCCTTGGGGGGCCAGCAACAGTTGACAGGGCAACCCGGGGCATGGCAGGGGGCTTAAGGGCGCCTGGACCCGCCCACTTCCGCTTTGGGGGCCAGCAACAGTTGACAGGGCAACCCGGGGCATGGCAGGGGGCTGAAGGGGGCCTAAACCCGCCCACTTCCGCTTTGGGGGCCAGCAACCCTGGGCATGGCAGGGGGCTTAAGGGGGCCTGGACCCGCCCACTTCCGCTTTGGGGGCCAGCAACAGTTGCCAGGGCTACCCTGGGCATGGCAGGGGGCTTAAGGGGGCCTGGACCCGCCCACTTCTGCTTTGGGGGCCAGAAACAGTTGCCAGGGCTACCCTGGGCATGGCTGGGGGCTTAAGGGGCCTGGACCCGCCAACTTCCGCTTTGGGGGCCAGCAACAGTTGCCAGGGCTACCCTGGGCATGGCAGGGGGCTTAAGGGGGCCTGGACCCGCCCACTTCCGCTTTGGGGGCCAGCAACAGTTGCCAGGGCTACCCTGGGCATGGCAGGGGGCTGAAGGGGGCCTGGACCCGCCCACTTCCGCTTTGGGGGCCAGCAACAGTTGCCAGGGCTAACCTGGGCATGTCAGGGGGCTTAAGGGGCCTGGACCCGCCCACTTCCGCTTTGGGGGCCAGCAACAGTTGCCAGGGCTACCCTGGGCATGGCAGGGGGCTTAAGGGGGCCTGGACCCGCCCACTTCCGCTTTGGGGGCCAGCAACAGTTGCCAGGGCTACCCTGGGCATGGCAGGGGGCTGAAGGGGGCCTGGACCCGTCCACTTCCGCTTTAGGGGCCAGCAACAGTTGCCAGGGCTACCCTGGGCATGGCAGGGGGCTGAAGGGGGCCTGGACCCGCCCACTTCCGCTTTGGGGGCCAGCAACAGTTGCCAGGGCTACCCTGGGCATGGCAGGGGGCTTAAGGGCGCCTGGACCCGCCCACTTCCGCTTTGGGGGCCAGCAACAGTTGCCAGGGCAACCCTGGGCATGGCAAGGGGCTTAAAGGCGCCTGGACCCGCCCACTTCCGCTTTGGGGGCCAGCAACCCTGGGCATGGCAGGGGGCTTAAGGGGGCCTGGACCCGCCCACTTCCGCTTTGGGGGCCAGCAACAGTTGCCAGGGCTACCCTGGGCATGGCAGGGGGCTTAAGGGGGCCTGGACCCACCCACTTCCGCTTTGGGGGCCAGCAACAGTTGCCAGGGCAACCCTGGGCATGGCAGGGGGCTTAAGGGGGCCTGTACCCGCCCACTTCCGCTTTGGGGCCAGCAACAGTTGCCAGGGCTACCCTGGGCATGGCAGGGGGCTTAAGGGGGCCTGGACCCGCCCACTTCCGCTTTAGGGGCCAGCAACAGTTGCCAGGGCTACCCTGGGCATGGCAGGGGGCTTAAAGGCGCCTGGACCCGCCCACTTCCGCTTTGGGGGCCAGCAACCCTGGGCATGGCAGGGGGCTTAAGGGGGCCTGGACCCGCCCACTTCCGCTTTGGGGGCCAGCAACAGTTGCCAGGGCTACCCTGGGCATGGCAGGGGGCTTAAGGGGGCCTGGACCCGCCCACTTCCGCTTTGGGGGCCAGCAACAGTTGCCAGGGCAACCCTAGGCATGGCAGGGGGCTTAAGGGGGCCTGGACCCGCCCACTTCCGCTTTGGGGGCCAGCAACAGTTGCCAGGGCTACCCTGGGCATGGCAGGGGGCTTAAGGGGGCCTGGACCCGCCCACTTCCGCTTTGGGGGCCAGCAACAGTTGCCAGGGCTACCCTGGGCATGGCAGGGGGCTTAAGGGGGCCTGGACCCGCCCACTTCCGCTTTGGGGGCCAGCAACAGTTGCCAGGGCTACCCTGGGCATGGCAGGGGGCTGAAGGGGGCCTGGACCCGCCCACTTCCGCTTTGGGGGCCAGCAACCCTGGGCATGGCAGGGGGCTTAAGGGGGCCTGGACCCGCCCACTTCCGCTTTGGGGGCCAGCAACAGTTGCCAGGGCAACCCTAGGCATGGCAGGGGGCTTAAAGGTGCCTGGACCCGCCCACTTCCACTTTGGGGGCCAGCAACAGTTGCTAGGGCAACCCTGGGCATGGCAGGGGGCTTAAAGGCGCCTGGACCCGCCCACTTCCGCTTTGGGGGCCAGCAACCCTGGGCATGGCAGGGGGCTTAAGGGGGCCTGGACCCGCCCACTTCCGCTTTGGGGGCCAGCAACAGTTGCCAGGGCTACCCTGGGCATGGCAGGGGGCTTAAGGGGGCCTGGACCCGCCCACTTCCGCTTTGGGGGCCAGCAACAGTTGCCAGGGCAACCCTAGGCATGGCAGGGGGCTTAAGGGGGCCTGGACCCGCCCACTTCCGCTTTGGGGGCCAGCAACAGTTGCCAGGGCTACCCTGGGCATGGCAGGGGGCTTAAGGGGGCCTGGACCCGCCCACTTCCGCTTTGGGGGCCAGCAACAGTTGCCAGGGCTACCCTGGGCATGGCAGGGGGCTTAAGGGGCCTGGACCCGCCCACTTCCGCTTTGGGGGCCAGCAACAGTTGCCAGGGCTACCCTGGGCATGGCAGGGGGCTGAAGGGGGCCTGGACCCGCCCACTTCCGCTTTGGGGGCCAGCAACCCTGGGCATGGCAGGGGGCTTAAGGGGGCCTGGACCCGCCCACTTCCGCTTTGGGGGCCAGCAACAGTTGCCAGGGCAACCCTAGGCATGGCAGGGGGCTTAAAGGCGCCTGGACCCGCCCACTTCCACTTTGGGGGCCAGCAACAGTTGCTAGGGCAACCCTGGGCATGGCAGGGGGCTTAAAGGCGCCTGGACCCGCCCACTTCCGCTTTGGGGGCCAGCAACCCTGGGCATGGCAGGGGGCTTAAGGGGGCCTGGACCCGCCCACTTCCGCTTTGGGGGCCAGCAACAGTTGCCAGGGCTACCCTGGGCATGGGGGGAGGGGCCCTAAACTGCACACCCTGGACATATGAGGTGCTACCTGCTGAGACTTGTAGTGCAGCAAGCAGGAGGAGGAGTTTGCAGGTGCACACTAAATATATATGCTATACCTTTTAATATCTTGCTATATTGCATTTGAGGTTATTAGCATAGTAATGGCCATTAGTATCGGCTTGTCCACCGCGTCCAGGTTACCTCATTAGGACAAGTCCCTAACACTACTCTGGGACAGGTCCAGGGCACAGGGCCCCCAGGCCTGCCCAGCAGAACCACCCCATGGCATCACATTAGTGTAAAATTAAAGTGATAGTAAAAGGGATAGGGGAAATTATATGTGATAGGACTTACCAAGGTAAGAAGTAATAATAAATGTGAAGGGTGCTACATATATATTAAACAAACTAAAGGGGTGATTGAAAGTATACGATATGATGCCATGGAGCAGCCCAGCAACAGCAGCCCAAAGAGCCCTGAGCCCCAAACACGGTCCCACAGACTAACACTCAGCATATATGTATAGTAGGACTTACCCTCATAGTGCCAAGCTGAGGTGTGCAGTCTTGAATGTTGGGACTCCAACCTAATTAAAATCAATTTGGGACAGGTGGGTGGGGTGCAAGTTTAGGAGGAAGGCGTCTCTAGTTCCTTCCAGTGTGTATGAATACACAATATATAGTACATAGGGGGAGGGGCCCTAAACTGCACACCCTGGACATATGAGGTGCTACCTGCTGAGACTTGTAGTGCAGCAAGCAGGAGGAGGAGTTTGCAGGTGCACACTAAATATATATGCTATACCTTTTAATATCTTGCTATATTGCATTTGAGGTTATTAGCATAGTAATGGCCATTAGTATCGGCTTGTCCACCGCGTCCAGGTTACCTCATTAGGACAAGTCCCTAACACTACTCTGGGACAGGTCCAGGGCACAGGGCCCCCCAGGCCTGCCCAGCAGAACCACCCCATGGCATCACATTAGTGTAAAATTAAAGTGATAGTAAAAGGGATAGGGGAAATTATATGTGATAGGACTTACCAAGGTAAGAAGTAATAATAAATGTGAAGGGTGCTACATATATATTAAACAAACTAAAGGGGTGATTGAAAGTATACGATATGATGCCATGGAGCAGCCCAGCAACAGCAGCCCAAAGAGCCCTGAGCCCCAAACACGGTCCCACAGACTAACACTCAGCATATATGTATAGTAGGACTTACCCTCATAGTGCCAAGCTGAGGTGTGCAGTCTTGAATGTTGGGACTCCAACCTAATTAAAATCAATTTGGGACAGGTGGGTGGGGTGCAAGTTTAGGAGGAAGGCGTCTCTAGTTCCTTCCAGTGTGTATGAATACACAATATATAGTACATAGGGGGAGGGGCCCTAAACTGCACACCCTGGACATATGAGGTGCTACCTGCTGAGACTTGTAGTGCAGCAAGCAGGAGGAGGAGTTTGCAGGTGCACACTAAATATATATGCTATACCTTTTAATATCTTGCTATATTGCATTTGAGGTTATTAGCATAGTAATGGCCATTAGTATCGGCTTGTCCACCGCGTCCAGGTTACCTCATTAGGACAAGTCCCTAACACTACTCTGGGACAGGTCCAGGGCACAGGGCCCCCCAGGCCTGCCCAGCAGAACCACCCCATGGCATCACATTAGTGTAAAATTAAAGTGATAGTAAAAGGGATAGGGGAAATTATATGTGATAGGACTTACCAAGGTAAGAAGTAATAATAAATGTGAAGGGTGCTACATATATATTAAACAAACTAAAGGGGTGATTGAAAGTATACGATATGATGCCATGGAGCAGCCCAGCAACAGCAGCCCAAAGAGCCCTGAGCCCCAAACACGGTCCCACAGACTAACACTCAGCATATATGTATAGTAGGACTTACCCTCATAGTGCCAAGCTGAGGTGTGCAGTCTTGAATGTTGGGACTCCAACCTAATTAAAATCAATTTGGGACAGGTGGGTGGGGTGCAAGTTTAGGAGGAAGGCGTCTCTAGTTCCTTCCAGTGTGTATGAATACACAATATATAGTACATAGGGGGAGGGGCCCTAAACTGCACACCCTGGACATATGAGGTGCTACCTGCTGAGACTTGTAGTGCAGCAAGCAGGAGGAGGAGTTTGCAGGTGCACACTAAATATATATGCTATACCTTTTAATATCTTGCTATATTGCATTTGAGGTTATTAGCATAGTAATGGCCATTAGTATCGGCTTGTCCACCGCGTCCAGGTTACCTCATTAGGACAAGTCCCTAACACTACTCTGGGACAGGTCCAGGGCACAGGGCCCCCCAGGCCTGCCCAGCAGAACCACCCCATGGCATCACATTAGTGTAAAATTAAAGTGATAGTAAAAGGGATAGGGGAAATTATATGTGATAGGACTTACCAAGGTAAGAAGTAATAATAAATGTGAAGGGTGCTACATATATATTAAACAAACTAAAGGGGTGATTGAAAGTATACGATATGATGCCATGGAGCAGCCCAGCAACAGCAGCCCAAAGAGCCCTGAGCCCCAAACACGGTCCCACAGACTAACACTCAGCATATATGTATAGTAGGACTTACCCTCATAGTGCCAAGCTGAGGTGTGCAGTCTTGAATGTTGGGACTCCAACCTAATTAAAATCAATTTGGGACAGGTGGGTGGGGTGCAAGTTTAGGAGGAAGGCGTCTCTAGTTCCTTCCAGTGTGTATGAATACACAATATATAGTACATAGGGGGAGGGGCCCTAAACTGCACACCCTGGACATATGAGGTGCTACCTGCTGAGACTTGTAGTGCAGCAAGCAGGAGGAGGAGTTTGCAGGTGCACACTAAATATATATGCTATACCTTTTAATATCTTGCTAAATTGCATTTGAGGTTATTAGCATAGTAATGGCCATTAGTATCGGCTTGTCCACCGCGTCCAGGTTACCTCATTAGGACAAGTCCCTAACACTACTCTGGGACAGGTCCAGGGCACAGGGCCCCCCAGGCCTGCCCAGCAGAACCACCCCATGGCATCACATTAGTGTAAAATTAAAGTGATAGTAAAAGGGATAGGGGAAATTATATGTGATAGGACTTACCAAGGTAAGAAGTAATAATAAATGTGAAGGGTGCTACATATATATTAAACAAACTAAAGGGGTGATTGAAAGTATACGATATGATGCCATGGAGCAGCCCAGCAACAGCAGCCCAAAGAGCCCTGAGCCCCAAACACGGTCCCACAGACTAACACTCAGCATATATGTATAGTAGGACTTACCCTCATAGTGCCAAGCTGAGGTGTGCAGTCTTGAATGTTGGGACTCCAACCTAATTAAAATCAATTTGGGACAGGTGGGTGGGGTGCAAGTTTAGGAGGAAGGCGTCTCTAGTTCCTTCCAGTGTGTATGAATACACAATATATAGTACATAGGGGGAGGGGCCCTAAACTGCACACCCTGGACATATGAGGTGCTACCTGCTGAGACTTGTAGTGCAGCAAGCAGGAGGAGGAGTTTGCAGGTGCACACTAAATATATATGCTATACCTTTTAATATCTTGCTATATTGCATTTGAGGTTATTAGCATAGTAATGGCCATTAGTATCGGCTTGTCCACCGCGTCCAGGTTACCTCATTAGGACAAGTCCCTAACACTACTCTGGGACAGGTCCAGGGCACAGGGCCCCCCAGGCCTGCCCAGCAGAACCACCCCATGGCATCACATTAGTGTAAAATTAAAGTGATAGTAAAAGGGATAGGGGAAATTATATGTGATAGGACTTACCAAGGTAAGAAGTAATAATAAATGTGAAGGGTGCTACATATATATTAAACAAACTAAAGGGGTGATTGAAAGTATACGATATGATGCCATGGAGCAGCCCAGCAACAGCAGCCCAAAGAGCCCTGAGCCCCAAACACGGTCCCACAGACTAACACTCAGCATATATGTATAGTAGGACTTACCCTCATAGTGCCAAGCTGAGGTGTGCAGTCTTGAATGTTGGGACTCCAACCTAATTAAAATCAATTTGGGACAGGTGGGTGGGGTGCAAGTTTAGGAGGAAGGCGTCTCTAGTTCCTTCCAGTGTGTATGAATACACAATATATAGTACATAGGGGGAGGGGCCCTAAACTGCACACCCTGGACATATGAGGTGCTACCTGCTGAGACTTGTAGTGCAGCAAGCAGGAGGAGGAGTTTGCAGGTGCACACTAAATATATATGCTATACCTTTTAATATCTTGCTATATTGCATTTGAGGTTATTAGCATAGTAATGGCCATTAGTATCGGCTTGTCCACCGCGTCCAGGTTACCTCATTAGGACAAGTCCCTAACACTACTCTGGGACAGGTCCAGGGCACAGGGCCCCCCAGGCCTGCCCAGCAGAACCACCCCATGGCATCACATTAGTGTAAAATTAAAGTGATAGTAAAAGGGATAGGGGAAATTATATGTGATAGGACTTACCAAGGTAAGAAGTAATAATAAATGTGAAGGGTGCTACATATATATTAAACAAACTAAAGGGGTGATTGAAAGTATACGATATGATGCCATGGAGCAGCCCAGCAACAGCAGCCCAAAGAGCCCTGAGCCCCAAACACGGTCCCACAGACTAACACTCAGCATATATGTATAGTAGGACTTACCCTCATAGTGCCAAGCTGAGGTGTGCAGTCTTGAATGTTGGGACTCCAACCTAATTAAAATCAATTTGGGACAGGTGGGTGGGGTGCAAGTTTAGGAGGAAGGCGTCTCTAGTTCCTTCCAGTGTGTATGAATACACAATATATAGTACATAGGGGGAGGGGCCCTAAACTGCACACCCTGGACATATGAGGTGCTACCTGCTGAGACTTGTAGTGCAGCAAGCAGGAGGAGGAGTTTGCAGGTGCACACTAAATATATATGCTATACCTTTTAATATCTTGCTATATTGCATTTGAGGTTATTAGCATAGTAATGGCCATTAGTATCGGCTTGTCCACCGCGTCCAGGTTACCTCATTAGGACAAGTCCCTAACACTACTCTGGGACAGGTCCAGGGCACAGGGCCCCCCAGGCCTGCCCAGCAGAACCACCCCATGGCATCACATTAGTGTAAAATTAAAGTGATAGTAAAAGGGATAGGGGAAATTATATGTGATAGGACTTACCAAGGTAAGAAGTAATAATAAATGTGAAGGGTGCTACATATATATTAAACAAACTAAAGGGGTGATTGAAAGTATACGATATGATGCCATGGAGCAGCCCAGCAACAGCAGCCCAAAGAGCCCTGAGCCCCAAACACGGTCCCACAGACTAACACTCAGCATATATGTATAGTAGGACTTACCCTCATAGTGCCAAGCTGAGGTGTGCAGTCTTGAATGTTGGGACTCCAACCTAATTAAAATCAATTTGGGACAGGTGGGTGGGGTGCAAGTTTAGGAGGAAGGCGTCTCTAGTTCCTTCCAGTGTGTATGAATGCACAATATATAGTACATAGGGGGAGGGGCCCTAAACTGCACACCCTGGACATATGAGGTGCTACCTGCTGAGACTTGTAGTGCAGCAAGCAGGAGGAGGAGTTTGCAGGTGCACACTAAATATATATGCTATACCTTTTAATATCTTGCTATATTGCATTTGAGGTTATTAGCATAGTAATGGCCATTAGTATCGGCTTGTCCACCGCGTCCAGGTTACCTCATTAGGACAAGTCCCTAACACTACTCTGGGACAGGTCCAGGGCACAGGGCCCCCCAGGCCTGCCATTGTCCTAATGAGGTAACCTGGACGCGGTGGACAAGCCGATACTAATGGCCATTACTATGCTAATAACCTCAAATGCAATATAGCAAGATATTAAAAGGTATAGCATATATATTTAGTGTGCACCTGCAAACTCCTCCTCCTGCTTGCTGCACTACAAGTCTCAGCAGGTAGCACCTCATATGTCCAGGGTGTGCAGTTTAGGGCCCCTCCCCCTATGTACTATATATTGTGTATTCATACACACTGGAAGGAACTAGAGACGCCTTCCTCCTAAACTTGCACCCCACCCACCTGTCCCAAATTGATTTTAATTAGGTTGGAGTCCCAACATTCAAGACTGCACACCTCAGCTTGGCACTATGAGGGTAAGTCCTACTATACATATATGCTGAGTGTTAGTCTGTGGGACCGTGTTTGGGGCTCAGGGCTCTTTGGGCTGCTGTTGCTGGGCTGCTCCATGGCATCATATCGTATACTTTCAATCACCCCTTTAGTTTGTTTAATATATATGTAGCACCCTTCACATTTATTATTACTTCTTACCTTGGTAAGTCCTATCACATATAATTTCCCCTATCCCTTTTACTATCACTTTAATTTTACACTAATGTGATGCCATGGGGTGGTTCTGCTGGGCAGGCCTGGGGGGCCCTGTGCCCTGGACCTGTCCCAGAGTAGTGTTAGGGACTTGTCCTAATGAGGTAACCTGGACGCGGTGGACAAGCCGATACTAATGGCCATTACTATGCTAATAACCTCAAATGCAATATAGCAAGATATTAAAAGGTATAGCATATATATTTAGTGTGCACCTGCAAACTCCTCCTCCTGCTTGCTGCACTACAAGTCTCAGCAGGTAGCACCTCATATGTCCAGGGTGTGCAGTTTAGGGCCCCTCCCCCTATGTACTATATATTGTGTATTCATACACACTGGAAGGAACTAGAGACGCCTTCCTCCTAAACTTGCACCCCACCCACCTGTCCCAAATTGATTTTAATTAGGTTGGAGTCCCAACATTCAAGACTGCACACCTCAGCTTGGCACTATGAGGGTAAGTCCTACTATACATATATGCTGAGTGTTAGTCTGTGGGACCGTGTTTGGGGCTCAGGGCTCTTTGGGCTGCTGTTGCTGGGCTGCTCCATGGCATCATATCGTATACTTTCAATCACCCCTTTAGTTTGTTTAATATATATGTAGCACCCTTCACATTTATTATTACTTCTTACCTTGGTAAGTCCTATCACATATAATTTCCCCTATCCCTTTTACTATCACTTTAATTTTACACTAATGTGATGCCATGGGGTGGTTCTGCTGGGCAGGCCTGGGGGGCCCTGTGCCCTGGACCTGTCCCAGAGTAGTGTTAGGGACTTGTCCTAATGAGGTAACCTGGACGCGGTGGACAAGCCGATACTAATGGCCATTACTATGCTAATAACCTCAAATGCAATATAGCAAGATATTAAAAGGTATAGCATATATATTTAGTGTGCACCTGCAAACTCCTCCTCCTGCTTGCTGCACTACAAGTCTCAGCAGGTAGCACCTCATATGTCCAGGGTGTGCAGTTTAGGGCCCCTCCCCCTATGTACTATATATTGTGTATTCATACACACTGGAAGGAACTAGAGACGCCTTCCTCCTAAACTTGCACCCCACCCACCTGTCCCAAATTGATTTTAATTAGGTTGGAGTCCCAACATTCAAGACTGCACACCTCAGCTTGGCACTATGAGGGTAAGTCCTACTATACATATATGCTGAGTGTTAGTCTGTGGGACCGTGTTTGGGGCTCAGGGCTCTTTGGGCTGCTGTTGCTGGGCTGCTCCATGGCATCATATCGTATACTTTCAATCACCCCTTAGTTTGTTTAATATATATGTAGCACCCTTCACATTTATTATTACTTCTTACCTTGGTAAGTCCTATCACATATAATTTCCCCTATCCCTTTTACTATCACTTTAATTTTACACTAATGTGATGCCATGGGGTGGTTCTGCTGGGCAGGCCTGGGGGGCCCTGTGCCCTGGACCTGTCCCAGAGTAGTGTTAGGGACTTGTCCTAATGAGGTAACCTGGACGCGGTGGACAAGCCGATACTAATGGCCATTACTATGCTAATAACCTCAAATGCAATATAGCAAGATATTAAAAGGTATAGCATATATATTTAGTGTGCACCTGCAAACTCCTCCTCCTGCTTGCTGCACTACAAGTCTCAGCAGGTAGCACCTCATATGTCCAGGGTGTGCAGTTTAGGGCCCCTCCCCCTATGTACTATATATTGTGTATTCATACACACTGGAAGGAACTAGAGACGCCTTCCTCCTAAACTTGCACCCACCCACCTGTCCCAAATTGATTTTAATTAGGTTGGAGTCCCAACATTCAAGACTGCACACCTCAGCTTGGCACTATGAGGGTAAGTCCTACTATACATATATGCTGAGTGTTAGTCTGTGGGACCGTGTTTGGGGCTCAGGGCTCTTTGGGCTGCTGTTGCTGGGCTGCTCCATGGCATCATATCGTATACTTTCAATCACCCCTTTAGTTTGTTTAATATATATGTAGCACCCTTCACATTTATTATTACTTCTTACCTTGGTAAGTCCTATCACATATAATTTCCCCTATTCCCTTTTACTATCACTTTAATTTTACACTAATGTGATGCCATGGGGTGGTTCTGCTGGGCAGGCCTGGGGGGCCCTGTGCCCTGGACCTGTCCCAGAGTAGTGTTAGGGACTTGTCCTAATGAGGTAACCTGGACGCGGTGGACAAGCCGATACTAATGGCCATTACTATGCTAATAACCTCAAATGCAATATAGCAAGATATTAAAAGGTATAGCATATATATTTAGTGTGCACCTGCAAACTCCTACCCTGGGCATGGCAGGGGGCTTAAGGGGGCCTGGACCCGCCCACTTCCGCTTTGGGGGCCAGCAACAGTTGCCAGGGCAACCCTAGGCATGGCAGGGGGCTTAAGGGGGCCTGGACCCGCCCACTTCCGCTTTGGGGGCCAGCAACAGTTGCCAGGGCTACCCTGGGCATGGCAGGGGGCTTAAGGGGGCCTGGACCCGCCCACTTCCGCTTTGGGGGCCAGCAACAGTTGCCAGGGCTACCCTGGGCATGGCAGGGGCTTAAGGGGCCTGTACCCGCCCACTTCCGCTTTGGGGGCCAGCAACAGTTGCCAGGGCTACCCTGGGCATGGCAGGGGGCTGAAGGGGGCCTGGACCCGCCCACTTCCGCTTTGGGGGCCAGCAACAGTTGCCAGGGCTACCCTGGGCATGGCTGGGGGCTTAAGGGGCCTGGACCCGCCCACTTCCGCTTTGGGGGCCAGAAACAGTTGCCAGGAATACCCTGGGCATGGCAGGGGGCTTAAGGGGGCCTGGACCCGCCCACTTCCGCTTTGGGGGCCAGCAACAGTTGCCAGGGCTACCCTGGGCATGGCAGGGGGCTGAAGGGGGCCTGGACCCGCCCACTTCCGCTTTGGGGGCCAGCAACAGTTGCCAGGGCTACCCTGGGCATGGCAGGGGGCTGAAGGGGGCCTGGACCCGCCCACTTCCGCTTTGGGGGCCAGCAACAGTTGCCAGGGCTACCCTGGGCATGGCAGGGGGCTAAAGGGGGCCTGGACCCGCCCACTTCCGCTTTGGGGCCAGCAACAGTTGCCAGGACAACCCTGGGCATGGCAGGGGGCTTAAGGGGGCCTGGACCCGCCCACTTCCGCTTTGGGGGCCAGCAACAGTTGCCAGGGCAACCCTGGGCATGGCAGGGGACTTAAGGGGGCCTGGACCCGCTTACTTCCGCTTTGGGGGCCAGCAACAGTTGCCAGGGCTACCCTGGGCATGGCAGGGGGCTTAAGGGGGCCTGGACCCGCCCACTTCCGCTTTGGGGGCCAGCAACAGTTGCCAGGGCTACCCTGGGCATGGCAGGGGGCTTAAAGGCGCCTGGACCCGCCCACTTCCGCTTTGGGGCCAGCAACAGTTGCCAGGGCAACCCTGGGCATGGCAGGGGACTTAAGGGGGCCTGGACCCGCTTACTTCCGCTTTGGGGGCCAGCAACAGTTGCCAGGGCTACCCTGGGCATGGCAGGGGGCTTAAGGGCGCCCAGGACCCGCCCACTTCCGCCTTGGGGGGCCAGCAACAGTTGACAGGGCAACCCGGGGCATGGCAGGGGCTTAAGGGCGCCTGGACCCGCCCACTTCCGCTTTGGGGGCCAGCAACAGTTGACAGGGCAACCCGGGGCATGGCAGGGGGCTGAAGGGGGCCTAAACCCGCCCACTTCCGCTTTGGGGGCCAGCAACAGTTGCCAGGGCTACCCTGGGCATGGCAGGGGGATTAAGGGGGCCTGGCCCCGCCCACTTCCGCTTTGGGGCTAGCAACAGTTGCCAGGGCAACCCTGGGCATGGCAGGGGGCTTAAGGGGGCCTGGACCCGCCCACTTCCGCTTTGGGGGCCAGCAACAGTTGCCAGGGCTACCCTGGGCATGGCAGGGGGCTGAAGGGGGCCTGGACCCGCCCACTTCCGCTTTGGGGGCTA